>NW_027305606.1:15000-172324 GCF_039555335.1 Amphiura filiformis
TGGACAAACTTTTTTTAGCCGCCATCTTGGATTATATGGACTATTTGGGGTGCTTCCGTCATCCGATTTGGTTAAAAATTGAGATCCAAGTAGACCTCGACGAGCTCTATATGTGTCGTCCAATTTATGTTCGGCAAGTTTTTAGTTTGTTAGATATAGGCGGCTGTTCCATTTAATTTACATACTCAGCCAGGGCTGTAGAAGCCATATCTCCTTATCGGAATGTGCTATTGACCTGATTTTTTTTGCAAAACGTAGATGTCAACAACCTCTTTAGCTTTCTTCATAGGTTCAAATTTGTAAAAGCCCAAATACACCCTCAAAAATGCAATTCAATTTTTTCCCATAGACTTATGTACAAACTTTGACCCCTAGGGTTAGGTATTTTTAATTGGAGTATCAAAAACCCAACGGGGATCCATACTGTCCTACTACTACTACTACTAATTGAAATTTAATACCGCGCCAAAAACCAAAAGAATTTGCACTAAGGCGCATGAAAACATAAACAATGGATGAAAACAAGAATAATGTAATACATAAAACATAACATCAGATAAAGTCCAAAATCAAGCAAAATGAATACAGTTACTGATTGAAAGCAATATTGAACAGATGTTGTTTGAGCAGTTTCTTGAAAATGTCAATTGAAGAGGCGGTTTTAATATGTTCTGGTAATGCATTCCATAGTTTTGGTCCATAACATGAAAATGATCTGTCTGCGAAGGTTGAATTCTTGGTCTTGTGCTCAGTGAGTATGAAAGAGGCAGTCGAAGTTGAACGAAGACGACGATGAGATGTTGAAACATGAAGCAAGTCTGAAAGGTACTCCGGTGCTGTTTGATGAAGGCATTTGTAGACGATGACAAGTATCTTAAAGTCAACGCGCTGCTTAATTGGCAACCAGTGCATCTCAACAAGGTCTTTGGAAATTGGGTCATATTTTCGCTTCCTAGTTACAATACGTGCTGAGGTACGTTGGATGTTAACAAGCCGTTTCAGGAGCGAAGCACTTATGCCAACCAGCAAACTATTACAATGGTCAATTCTCGATGTTACAAGAGAGTGGACAGCCATTTTGGTCGATTCAGTTGTGAGCATCTTGCGAGCACGACCAATGTTTCTGAGATGAAAATTTGCTGATTTTACAATCTTGGTCACTTGAGCAGACATGCTCACATTGCAGTCAAACATCACACCAAGATTTCTAACTGCGTTCACCTGCACTGGGACATTCACACCAGCGATGTTAACTGAGGAGAGATGGAATTTGTTCAACTGGGCCCGAAATCCACAAACAATAACCTCCGTTTTCTCTGCGTTCAATTTCAAGAAGTTTCGCGACATCCAGTTTTGTATATCGTTAACACATTTCTCAATAGTAGCAACAGCAAGATTTACACCATCAGCAGAAGTTGGACAGATAGATGCATAAATCTGTGTGTCATCAGCGTAAATATGCAGAGCTAAACCATAGTCGCGAATGATGTTACCAAGTGGCAGAGTGTAGACTAGAAATAACAAGGGCCCTAAAACTGACCCTTGTGGAACACCGTAATGTAGAAACTGAGCACAAGAGAATTTTCCATCGATGCATACACGCTGTGATCTACCAGCTAAATAAGATGTGAACCACTTTAGTGGAATGTCACTCACACCTATAAGGTCTTGCAATCTTGAGAGCAGCACACGGTGATCAATGGTATCAAATGCGCTACTTAGGTCCAGCAGTACAAGAATGGTGATACCTTGTTTCTCCATAGCCCACAGGATGTCGTTGTGAACTCTGATTAACGCGGTTTCAGTGCTGTGGAATTGTTTATAGGCAGACTGAAAGGGTTCATGAAGTCGATGTTGCGACATGTGATCAGTTAGTTGCTTGGCTACGACTCTCTCAAGAACTTTCGAAATGAAAGGGAGATTACTCACAGGACGATAATTTTTGAGGACGTTGCTGTCAAGGTTAGTCTTCTTTATCAATGGAATTATGATGGCAGTCTTAAGAGGCTCAGGAACAATACCTTCAGTAAGTGACATGTCAACAATAGATGTAATGGCTGAAATAAGCACATCGAGGTGTTCCTTGACCATCCATGAAGGAAGCGGATCTAACAGACAGGATGGTGAAGGAGATTTGGTTATAATCTCCATAACATCAGCTTCAGAGATAGAAGTAAATTCATTCCATACACTGGTACCCTGTGAGTCTTGCGAAGTGGAAGCATCAGGTGGAAGGGCAGATCTTATATTCTCTATCTTAGTCATAAAGTAATCCGCGAACCGATCTGCCAGGTCACCGGCAGAATCATGATCAGGTAGTCGCAATGGTTGCTTACTGTGAAGAATATTGCTAATAACAGAAAACATTGATCTGAAATCATTGCCACATTCATTGATCTTGTTGTTAAAGAAAGAACATTTGGCGTGGTACAAAGCAACATTGTACTCATTTCGAATGTTCTTAAAATGCTCTAAGTCAACAGTTAGACCACTTGAAATCCATTTCCTTTCTGCTTTCCGACGATCTCGTTTCATCTGATGTAGCGAATCTGAAAACCAAGGTTGCAGATCTTTAGGAATAACAGTCTGTGTGCGAAGTGGAGCATGCCTGTCCAACAAGCAAGAGAGTGATTCATTATACTGTTCGCATGCTTTGGTAACATTAGATGCCAGTGAAGAACATACGTTTGAAGATTCAATGTCCTTCTTGAAATTCTGTGGATCAATTGATCGGAGTTTCCTTGATGTTATAGTCTTTCTTGGAACAGACGGTTTGCTTACATTCAAATCACAAGCAATCAATGCGTGGTCTGAAATGAGATCTAACACACGAGTCGATTCGACAAGACTGTCCATTTCACGAGAAATTACTACATCCAATGTATGACCACATCGATGAGTAGGTCCAACTACTGACTGGATCAGTCCAAGACTTTCAATCAGTCCATTAAACTTCCGCGTATCGGGGTCATCTAAAATATCAAGGTGAAGGTTGAAATCCCCGACAATCACTAAATCACCCTTGGAGATGGAGCAATCTTGAAGAAACTGAGAAATTTCTTCAAGGAACATCACAGTAGTGAGTTTGTTTACGCGTGATGGGTAGGGCCTATAAATGTTAACAAGAGTGAAACACTTTGACCCATTGGTAAACACTAGCTCGCAGTACTCAAAGGTCTTTATATGGCGATCACGATTGTCAAATTTTGAAGCAACTTTCATGTCTTCTTTAAAAACAACTGCAACGCCTCCATGAGAATCGCCTCCCCCGCGAGGAATATTATAGATGTCATATCCCGGTGGGGTAATCTGAGAAACAATGAAATCATCAGATGCATCATCTGCTAGCCAAGTTTCTTGCAAAGTAAAGATGTCAATATCGTGCTCTTCGAATAAATCAGTGATGATTCCACGGGTTGCTTTCAATTTAATTCCTTGACAGTTCAAAGAATACAGTGAAATTCCATTGGTAACTTTGGATGCAAGTTTCTCTCTATATTTTCTACCACCTTTCTTTCCTCTTTTAGTGGGTTTACAGTTTGAGATTCCCAAATCCAGCAGGGTGTTGAAAACAGGTTTGGGAAGTGGATGATGGTGATGAGTTGAATTGTCATTGATTGACAGAAGGTACTCTCTGGTATAGTTAATTACTCCTTGATCAGACCTATCATATACTCGAAGCACAACTCCTAGCTCCCAACCATATTTACGGCAATATGCCGTAACTCTAACCCTAACCCTAACCCTAACCCTAACCCAACCCTAACCCTAACCCTATATATGGCCTATTTGGGGTGGTTCCCGTCATCCGATTTGGTTAAAATTGAGATCCAAGTAGATCTCGACGAGCTCTACATGTGTCGTCCAATTTATGTTCCGCAGGTTTTTAGTTTGTTAGATATAGGCGGCTGTTCCATTTAATTTACAGTGAAATTCCATTGGTAACTTTGGATGCAAGTTTCTCTCTATATTTTCTACCACCTTTCTTTCCTCTTTTAGTGGGTTTACAGTTTGAGATTCCCAAATCCAGCAGGGTGTTGAAAACAGGTTTGGGAAGTGGATGATGGTGATGAGTTGAATTGTCATTGATTGACAGAAGGTACTCTCTGGTATAGTTAATTACTCCTTGATCAGACCTATCATATACTCGAAGCACAACTCCTAGCTCCCAACCATATTTACGGCAATATGCCGTAACTCTAACTCTAACCCTAACCCTAACCCTAACCCTAACCCTAACCCTTGGCCTATATGGACTATTTGGGGTGGTTCCCGTCATCCGATTTGGTTAAAAATTGAGATCCAAGTAGACCTCGACGAGCTCTATATGTGTCGTCCAATTTATGTTCGGCAAGTTTTTAGTTTGTTAGATATAGGCGGCTGTTCCATTTAATTTACATACTCAGCTAGGGCTGTAGAAGCCATATCTCCTTATCGGAATGTGCTATTGACCTGATTTTTTTTGCAAAACGTAGATCGTATTTAGTTCTACAAATAATCTAACAGGCAAAAAAAAATCTAATGGGTCATCTTCACTTTCAAAATGGCGTTTTAAATTTGTTTCCATAGACTTATGTACAAACTTTGCACCCTGGTAACTCAGCCAAAAAGAGCAGCTAAGCTAAGCCTACGCGGATCCATGATAACCCTACCTAGGTCTACCAAGACAACCTAGAGCCAGACCTTAGCAGTCCCAGGAAAGTTCGGGCATTTCGGATTAACTCTAACCCTAGCCATTGGATAGCTCCAGGTAAGGCGTATTATGTGTTCTCTCTTTCTATGAGTGATATATCCTGTGTGAAATCATATTTGATGTGGTTAAAAGCAAAATCAAAGGTCACACAAAAGGTCAAAGGTTATTCAAGGGTCAAATTTTGGACAAACTTTTTAGCCGCCATCCTGGATTTTTTGAAGATGTGAGTTTTGATTTTTAAATATTTTTCTCATATAGCATAAAAAAATTAGCTGTCCAAAAATAACATTTGAATTAATTTGAGACAAACTTTTTTGGCCGCCATCTTGGATTTGTGAAGACGTGAGTTTTGAATTTCTAAATATTTTCCCTTATAGCGTAAAAATTAGCTTTAAAAATACCATTTCGTTAATTTTGGACAATTTTTGGGCCGCCATCTTGGATTTAAGAAAAAAAAATATCTCAAGAACGCAATGCACTATAGAAATGGTTAGTGTCTCATATTAAAGCTTATTTAACATACTTTACTATGATATACAATTCGTTGACCTTTGACCTTGTTTAGTGATTTTATGAGAAAAATGTACATTTGACCTCTGATTGACCTTTGACCTCGGTGGTGAAAAGAGTTCCTCATACCAATCCTTCATCTCAAATATGAACTTCAAGGAACTTATAATAACTTAAAACGAATATTAAAGACTTGTTTCAAAGCCACCGTAAATTTCTTAAATGTGATACTTTGGTCATTTGAGTTTTACACATGTCATTTGAGCCATTGGATAGCTCCAGGTAAGTCGTATTATATGTTCTCTCTTTCTATGAGTGATATATCCTGTGTGAAATCATATTTGATGTGGTTAACTACAAAGTCAACGGTCACATAAAAGGTCAAAGGTTAATCAAGGGTCAAATTTTGGACCAATTTGTTTAGCCGCCATCCTGGATTTTTGAATTTTGAGTTTTTAAATTTTAAATATTTCCCCATACAAAATTAGCTTTCCAAAAATACAATTTTCATTAATTTTGGACAAACCTTTTTTTAGCCGCCATCTTGGATTTTTGAAGCCGTGATTTTTTTAATTTTTTAATATTTTTCCCATATAGCATAAAAAATTAGCTTTCCAAAAATACGATTTTCATTAATTTTGGACAAACTTTTTTTAGCCGCCATCTTGGATTATATGGACTATTTGGGGTGCTTCCCGTCATCCGATTTGGGTAAAATTGAGATCCAAGTAGACCTCGACGAGCTCTATATGTGTCGTCCAATTTATGTTCGGCAAGTTTTTAGTTTGTTAGATATAGGCGGCTGTTCCATTTAATTTACATACTCAGCCAGGGCTGTAGAAGCCATATCTCCTTATCGGAATGTGCTATTGACCTGATTTTTTTTTGCAAAACGTAGATGTCAACAACCTCTTTAGCTTTCTTCATAGGTTCAAATTTGTAAAAGCCCAAATACACCCTCAAAAATGCAATTCAATTTTTTCCCATAGACTTATGTACAAACTTTGACCCCTAGGGTTAGGTATTTTTAATTGGAGTATCAAAAACCCAACGGGGATCCATACTGTCCTTCATCAGACCTATCATATACTCGAAGCACAACTCCTAGCTCCCAACCATATTTACGGCAATATGCCGTAACTCTAACCCCCTAACCCTAACCCTAACCCTAACCCTATATATGGCCTATTTGGGGTGGTTCCCGTCATCCGATTTGGTTAAAATTGAGATCCAAGTAGATCTCGACGAGCTCTACATGTGTCGTCCAATTTATGTTCCGCAGGTTTTAGTTTGTTAGATATAGGCGGCTGTTCCATTTAATTTACATACTCACCCAGGGCTGTAGAAGCCATATCTCCTTAACGGAATGTGCTATTGACCTGATTTTTTTGCAAAACGTAGATCGTATTTAGTTCTACAAATAACCTCACAGGCAAAAAAAATCTAATGGGTCATCTTCACTTTCAAAATGGCGTTTTAAATTTGTTTCCATAGACTTATGTACAAACTTTGCACCCTGGTAACTCGGCCAAAAAGAGCAGCTAAGCTAAGCCTACGCGGATCCATGATAACCCTACCTAGGTCTACCAAGACAACCTAGAGCCAGACCTTAGCAGTCCCAGGAAAGTTCGGGCATTTCGGATTAACTCTAACCTAACCCTAACCCCTAACCCTAACCCTAGCCCCAACCCCAACCCTAACCCTAACCCTAACCCTAACCCTAACCCTAACCCTAACCCACTAACCCTAACCCTAACCCCAAACCCTAACCCTAACCCTAACCCAACCCTAACCCTAACCCACTAACCCACTAACCCTAACCCTAACCCTAACCCTAACCCTAACCCTAACCCCTAACCCCTAACCCTAACCCTAACCCTAACCCTAACCCTAACCCTAACCCTAACCCTAACCCCTAACCCCTAACCCTAACCCTAACCCTAACCCCTAACCCTAACCCTAACCCTAACCCTAACCCTAACCCTAACCCTAACCCTAACCCTAACCCTAACCCACTTCTAACTGCAATTTGTTTTTCAAGACTGGGAAATAATAACCTGACATTCGCCGCTGACATTCGTACTGAAGAAGCGGAGTTGTATGTTAAACTTTGCTCCTTCCGTAAAAGGGTACATTATTTTGGCACTACATTATTTCTTTTTTTCCACATTGTTGGTATTAAATATCAAATGGTCATAATTGGCAGTCACTTAAAATCATCGCCAACTGAACGAGGTTCAGGAATGTCCTCTCATTGTTAATTGTTGGTTAACCCACCACTTGAACAGGATTTAACCAAAGCAAACAAAGACTTAAGCTTTTTTACGAATGCTATATATAAGTATAAGCTTATTATCCTCTTCAACAATAGGATTAAAGATTGGTGCTTGACTGGAATTACGTGCTAGTGCCATTGGTTATTGTTAAAAGGCAATAAGGCGTGTAATTGCAATATTTCCTCTGAATAGGAAAGACTCTCTACATCGAACCAGGAAAGTTGAAAAAGAAGGAGGAAGAACGGAATTATATCCTTGAGATAATCCCGTAGGTTATCCTGTCGCACCTATTCATAGTCCTTTATTCTCAAGTAGTTACACATCTACTTGAAAGTAGCCTTTGATGTGATGTGTGTTGCCGACTACGGTTGATTAATTTTCACTCCAGAATTGAAACCATATCCAATGTTTCTATAGATAATTCCTTGAAAGTATGACACGTGTATGTTAAGTACCTGATGTTGCTCTGCAGGGATACCACACGTGGATACTATAAGAAAGAAATGTAGTTTTGTAAAGATTCCAAAAAAATCCGCCCATTTTGGAACATATATTAATTATTTAGGAGAGTGTTTTAGGATTTTGTTAGAAACGGAATGATTTTTGATCATCTATATTTTATTGTTTTAATGTATTTTCCTGTCATTTCCTGCAAACCTAATAAAGATATTTTGATAATTGAAAATAGTCTGTATCATAAATCGTAGAGGTTGAAGAGAGAATGTATCTTCCAAACCCAATTCGAAATGATGCGCTTGAGAATTCAACAATATAAATACTGGTAGCTCTATTATAATACACATTAATGATTTAAGCAGATACAATTCCAAAATATAATACGTTTTCTGTCTTTGCTTGTCACGTGGTAGGCCTATGTTGAAGTTGCGATTATATTTTTAAATAAGTTTCAAATGAATAACAACAAGACAAGTGGCCGAGTGGTCTAAGGCGCTAGGCTCATAGAGTACTAAGCCGTGCGCCGTGAGTTCGAACCCCGCCTCTGCCAAACTTTAAAAGAAGTAAATTAAAATTTTACTTTAATTTTAATTTCATATTTGGGAAATGTGACTGGGAGAATTTATGTATGGCGTGGAGTGGTGTAATAGGGCATGTACTTTAACTGGCCGGCGCGGTCCGGTGACTAAGTCTTTATTGGGCGTTTTATCGTAGGTCAACGAGTAATGTGATTTTGACAAAATGGTAAATTGGAACTGAAAAAAAAAAGGGCCAATCAAAACGGAGATTCTGACAAAACTATGATATATTATATATAGCTCACGGTGATGTGCGTTAGAAAGTTGGGGAAAATCCTTCATTAGCGAACTATTACTTTGAAAAGCTAAAATGTTGATCCAAAGAAAAAGCTCGCGGGCCAACTTGAAGCTTATCAAAATCGAAACTCTTACACTAAATGACTCAATTTCACGCCTAAGTTTAACACAAGGAAAAAAAAAAAAATCGGTATCAAGCATTATAGATTTTTCCTGATATTTACTGAAAAAATGAAAAGCAGAGAAAAATGAATTTTACATTGCAAAGGTGTAACTCAAAATTGTGCTCATTTCAACACCAAATTCGATCGTTTGTATTGCTTCGAGAGTGAGCCTTATACAGCAACAGATATCGGTTGTGAGTGTTTAAGAGTTGATAAAATGTTTGCCAAAAATATTTCACAATAACATTTCGACAACATTTTTTGAAACGTTTTAAAAATGCTTTCATGACCTTTACATAACCCGACATTTTTAAGTTATTTAAACGATTTGACCAAAACCAAAACGCATATAATTAATATATGTGACGTGTCATGTCAAAAGGAGACACTTTTGGGCAGGATCGGTAATGGAGAAATAGCCAATAATCTGCCCGGGATGAATTTTTCACAATTTAAATTTCTTGTGAATTTGTGATGTTATTAATGTTTAAAATATTGTCTGATAGTTTCAGACCGAAATGTAACTGACATCTTGTATTTTTGAGACATTTTGCAAGGTAATTCCTATACTCTCAACATTGTCAATAATATCTTTAAAGGCCGATATCTCAATTTCCAATTTTATAATACCATAACTTACGAACTCAATATCTTCGCTTAGGAATGTCGGATTTCATTGGGGAAAACAGCGTTGTGGAGCAAAATATCTATATATTTAAGATAATGTAAAAACCTCCAAATTGATAACCTGCCCAAAAGTGTCTCCTTTTGACATGACACGTCACATATGTTCATTACTATCATTACAAGCTTATACCATGTTATACATGAATACATTTTAAAACACAAATATATATACATGTTTATTTTAAAAAAAAACCAAAAAACCCAAAACACTGAATTAAAAGCGGCAATTTAAAAGCCTATACATGGATTAAAATCACGTGTCGCATTATAATAACGTGGGATAAGGTGTGTTTTTAAGGTCCCTTTAAAAATTGATTAGACATTGATTCACGAATGGTGGATGGCAGTTTATTCTATTCCTATGGAGCGAAAGCCTGGAATAATCGATTAACCTGTCGATTACCCGCGGTTACCAAGTTGGTTCGCGGCTCGTTCAGTCGTGTAGAATCCTGTCCAGATCTCATACCCTCCCTTCAGTTTAGTAAACAGTCGGAAAGTTATGACGGGGCTTCTTGGTTATAGTCCGGCTACCACTGAAGCTTGTTTTGGTGTCCTTAGTTTTGCTTTTGATTGATAATGCTTCTCAAGACCACTAACTTCAAAAATAAGTTACTAGACCTCTGTCAGCATTGGGCATTTTGGGATATGGCGGGTCAAAATTCATATAGTGGTCAAAATTCAAACTGCTCTAATGCTGTTGAAAAGTTCTCCAAATTATTCCTCTTGTCATGGCGATCCAGAAAAAGTATACTTTTACCTATATCTGTGTCGTACCCTTCTGGAGTTATAAGCAAAAAGGTCATAAGTCACGATTTGACCATCACAGGGGTCAAAACCTGAAAAATGCTCCGATCGTCACCAAAATAGTTGCAAACTGTTCATCATAGCAAATCCATGCAGAAAAATAATAGTTTGTATTGTGTGTTTCCTGGGTAACCATGGTAACCTAGCAAATCAGGTCAGATCTATATGATTCAATGGACATTGACCTTTGTCACTATGGTAACGAAACATCCTAGCTGTGCAAACTATTTTTTTTTAAATTGTTTATAGAAGACAAAAAAATTATTTTTTTATTATTATTTGAGACTATTTTCATAAAAATCGGACTATTTTTTCAGGGTTTGACCCCTATGGAGATAAAATATCGTTCTTTACACGAAGTGATGCCGTTTCAGTGTAGCGGTCTAAGTTGGTTAGCACTCAGGTGTTTATTGATTTGATCAGCAACAAGTCTTTCAATGATCTTTGAGAAATAGTTAGAGGTTAATAACTGCGCATCGGTTATTTGGAGGGCATTGTGAAAAATCTAAACATTTTGCCTTTGGAACCGAGGAATATCCCGAGGGGCGCAGCCCCGAGGGATATTCCGAGGTGCATATAACACAATGCCCGACATATAACCGATGCAAAGTTATTAACCTCATTCATAACCGTCACTTTGATCTTTTAACTTAAAAAATAACACAAAATTTTCCTCAAAAGTTAGTAAAAATAAACAATTTTTACATCTCCCCTTTCCCAAAATCGATCAGGCTAAAACAAAACGACCAATAACAAAAGTGCGTATCAGAATCTGTGCAAATATGGTAGCTCGCAATCCAAATACGGCAGCCAGCGCGCGCGCAGTTCGTTGGACGCACAATACGGCGCAGGCAGAAGTCAATTGTGCGCGACATTGGAACAACTACGCATTTTGCGGTCAATTGTGAGATATTAATGACCTCGATTTGCGTTCGCGTTTTCACAAATAATAAAATATGATTGGATCGCACGCATCGCGTTTATTAATGAGGTTATGAATAGATGTTAGATACCGGACGGTAATTTTTCAAGCTGTTGAGGTCCAGTGATTGCTTTAAAAAAATGGCGACACCGCTGCCTCACCAAGTATACGTGAAAAATTCCATTGGAAAGAGATCCTCATTTAAAATATCAGTAAGTACAGACAGGATAAAGGCCTAGGCCGATTGAATATTCTCTTTGAGGAGCCACGTGGGATTTGGATATAAAACACATTTTCTGTTTGCTGGCTATTTGACACTGCACTGTCGATCCTATGTTGTAAACTGTTTCATAAGTTAGGTCTTAATTGGTATTAATTAGAAAACTTTCTTAGTTGCTTTTTGCCTTGCCTCGAAGAAGCACGAACGGGTCTAAATGCAGCGGAAAAACCTGACGTCACCGATCCATATATGGCAATATTGACCCCTGTTTATTTTCTTACACGGAATAAATCGTATACCTAGACCAGCGAAAAGGTATGTGACGTCAGGTTTTTCCGCTGCCTTAAGGGATCTAAAATGAGCGTTTATTGCGTTTCGACAGTATTTTTTGTGGGACATGAGAACACCTCGGACCTATCGAATTGTATTCTGAATACGAAGCATGTCTTTCTGATATCAAATAATTTTCATTTTTTGAAAATCACAATATAATACAAATTTTATGACAAATTATAAAAAATTCGTCGTCCGTATTCCATAGTGGCGTATAGTGGGGCGCCGCGAATAAACAACTTTTCGAGAAAATCGGGTTTGAAGAAATGCCAATTTAAAATCGAGTTGTGTAAATCAGACATTCATTATATTTTGTAAATGATGTGAAATTTCTGTAGTAAACTAAATAGATTTTATTGTTATATATTTTTCAAAAGAAATAAATACATACTATTGCTGGCAAACTGACAATAAAACTATACGTCACTATGGAAAACGAACAAAACGCAATACCCTAACCTTACGTTAACCGTACGCCACCTCGGTCGCCGTGTAATCCCTATGGCGTTACTTTTCGTCGTTCGTATTCCATAGTGGCGTATAGGTCCGATACGCGTACGCCACTATGACATACGATGTTTTTCATTTTTGCCGATATTTCATAATTATAAAATGTGTGTAAAAAGTGGCGTATGGTCGATACGCCACTATGGAATACAAAAATGTCACTTTGTAACTATACGCCACATTTAATTAATTAATTACTAATTAATTAGCTAATTATGACTGATGAGACTTAGAAAAAATGAAAGAGAACATCATTAAAAACATATGTGCCAATTTTCAAAAAAATGACCAAAAATCAGTATACGCCACTATGGAATACAGCCGACGAATTGATATTTTTCAAATTTTTGATATATAACAGTCCTCGAAGTAAATTATATAAATCTAATGATATATTCTTAAAGTGTATGTAGCAGGGAGGAAAAGCCGATGGTCAATTGAAAATGTTGACCTTTCATATTGAAGATATGGATTTTTTTCCCAAAAAGACCTATTTTTTTTGTGTGTTTGGGAAAAACAAAATCCATATCTTCAATACGAAAGGTCAGAATTTTCAATTGATCGTCGGCTTTTCATCCCACCTACATACACTTTAAGTATAAATCATCAGATTTATAAGGTTTACTTCAAGTACTGTTAAATATCAAATATCAATTTTTAATGATTTGCCATAAAATGTGTATTAAATTGCGAATTTCAAAAAAATCAAAATTATTTGATATCAGAATGACATTCTTCGTATTCAGAATGCAATTCGACATGTCTGATGTGCTCTGATGTCCCAAAATAAATACTGTCCAAACGTTCATACCCCAGCCCTTAAGTAGGTTTCAACAAAGCACCGACATCGTCCACCATTTTCTGCAATTCTTTTCCCCCCATGATGGGACCAGCGGAATATTTTTATGCACTATAATTATACGTTGCATATCTAGTTGGAGCGACCATCACCTATAATGTGCAGGTGGTGCTCGTGGAATGGAGGGGCTCAATAATGTTAAAACAAAGGGCCCGCCGTTTCTCAGCAAATAAAGTAGCTACAGGGTTCAGATTTGGTACACAGATAGGTCTTTAGTATTATATTGTCATATGTATTATATAACCCCCATATGTCACATAATATGGGCCCCAGGGAACCAAAACCTAAAACATAGGGCCGGCCGTTACTCAGTAAATAAAGCAGCTACAGTGCCCAGCTTAAGTTTTCTGATAGTACTTAAGAATTATACTTCAACATTATGTACATGAGCCCCATAAGTCAAATGTTATAGGCCCCAGGGCCCCAAATGTTAAAACAAAGGGCCGGCCGTTTCTCATCAAATAAAGCAGCTTCAGGGCTCAGAGTTTGTACACAGATTGTACCTGAGAATTATATAGTTATATGTACATATGAGCCCCCATATGTCACATAATATGGGCCCAGGGCCCCAAACGCTAAAACATAGGGCCGGCCGTTACTCAGTAAATAAAGCAGCTACACTGCCCAGCTTAAGTCTACTGATAGCACTTGAGAATTATACTTCAACGTAATTATGTACATGGGCCTCATAAGTCAAATATTATGGGCCCCAGGGCCCCAAATGTTAAAACAAAGGGCGGGCCGTTTCTCATCAAAGAAAGCAGCTTCCGGACTCAGAATTTGTACACAGATAGCACCTGCGAATTATATTGTTACTAACACCCACACACCCATCCACCCCACACACGTAGGACTAAACAGACAGATCGTATTATATCATAATTGGAAATACCAGCGTGAAGCGTTAAGGCTGTTCCAGTTAAATTACATACCCATTGGCCGTTCCATTTAATTTACACACTCCCTCTGAAATGTCCCCCAAAAGGCTGTTCCGTTTAATTTACATACTCCCTCTGAAATGGCTGTTCCATTTAATTTACATACTCCCTCTGGAATAGTTTCCCCCTAATCATATTGCATAGCCTCACTGTGAGTAAGAGAGACTGACAACAGCAACCTATGGAGAGTAAGAGAGACGACTCACCTAAGAGGGGACTTTTTACAATTATTTCTTTATTTTAAGTGCTACGACAGTGCAACCTACATTCAATTAAAGCTTGTGACTTGGACTTTCACTTTTTACACATTTTCTGCCCAATTGGACGACTAATTACAATTTCTTTATTTTAAGTCCTCAGCAAATAAGGACTATAAGTTTGGGTACACCGATAACATGCGGGTATAGCCGTATTTGTGTACAAATATATAGCCTTCTAGTCTGCAATTCTTTTCCCCCCATGATGGGACCAGCGGAATATTTTTATGCACTATAATTATACGTTGCATATCTAGTTGGAGCGACCATCACCTATAATGTGCAGGTGGTGCTCGTGGAATGGAGGGGCTCAATAATGTTCAACAATGGTCGAGGTCCAATGACCTTTAACCTTTTCCCATCGCTCCAAAATGATATGGAATCTATTATAACCAATCACTGGCTATGGACAGTTTGATTGACAGAATCGTCAGACGCAAACTAGTTTTTCATTTCCTAAATTTATTATAGCACCGTGCTTTACTTAGGTGCTTCACGATTACCAACTGAAGAATGTTGGTGCATCATCGACTTTTGTTTTCGTTCGTGGTCGATCATGGTGGTGTTGGTGCTCCAGCTTGCCTTTTTATTTTACAGCGTTTAATTCGCCACTGTCCAAAGTCAATTTTAGGTGTCTATTACACAATTCAATATACACCTTCCAAGGACAAATATCGCGAATGAAGTCATATCAAGCGAGATCACTATATGTGCACATGACTTGCAAGGCCACACACACACACACACACACACACACACACCCCCACCCACCGACATCGCTTGGTAAATAATTACATTGTATAGCAGCGACTCTAAAATCAACATCCGGGATCGATACACATGTATGTGCTATGTACAATTTGATATTCAAAAGAAGCCGATTTCAAGGCTTGCACTTGAATATATGTGTTGAAAGAATATGATAGTCGTTAGCTTGCGTATTGATAAAGAACCGTACGTATTGAACTCAAAACTGACAAAAGTTGTAAACACTCGGGTCACGGGAAGACACATGGTACTATAGCACAGCGTAGGCCACTGGTGGAGGCAGTCTAAAAGCAGATGACGTCATGACGTATATGCTCACTGACATCTACAGAGGTCAGTCACCAGGCTATTGTCAAAACTATTAAACAGGTCGGAACAAAATAGCCATGAAGATATCGGGGCGATGACACTGTGCCACATCTCTCTCGATCCCGGCTGTTGAATGCAACCAAACGTATATTCCCCCGCTGGTTTGGCGCTTGTTCGACACGATAATCACTTATACAACAAAGATTGACTCAAGTCTTTCAATAGGGTTAGCGTTTAATATGGCAGTACGGGTTATTAGGGTTAGGGACAGGTTTTACCGTGTCTTATGCGTTGGAGAAGGTGTCGATCGAAGCTTAGAAGGCATTAATAGGCGAGGAAGCGAGGAGCATCGTCCAGCTCACTTTATGCCTTTGGTACTTGGCTGCCCGCAAGGCTGACGGACTGACAGGGGTGCTCAGTTCTTGCCGGACTTGCAAAGGAATTTGCTGGATACTTCATTTAACTTGTTGAACTTGTCTTGCCCTCCCAGTGATATTGTCGTGGAATTTGCTGCCGGAAAATGTGAGCAGCAGCAACATAACACCGTAAAGCGAGTTGGTAATGATGAATACCCACCACAAGGTTTCGTTATCAAAGAATGATGCAAAGAAGCCGATGGTCCATGTGATACCCATTAAGAGCTGAATCTGAAATATTTAAAAATAAAATGTAAATTGCTTCAAACAAATCAAAATAGGAAGAATGATTGTGATAACACTGTTAGAACACATTGTAACCAACTCGGATTACCAGGTGACCCACACAATTGTATCCAACAAGTTTAATGCTCTTCGCGCGTGCTAGCTAATAGGCTCCGAATTTTGAGATATTTTCTTAAAATATTAAGAGCAATTTTATGAACCACTGAATCAATTCTAGGCTTGTTTGTACTCATTTTAATGGCTTTTTCATGTTGATTCCAAATATGGTCATGACAATTTACAATAATGGAATTTTTGAATTTGTAAGAAATATTTGTCACTTGTCCTGCTTGTCGTCTGCAGTGAAATTGGTCTCAATAATTTGGTATTATAGGACATAGGTTTTTTGAAACTTGGTGAATTGAATCTACTTACCTTGAAACAAAGTAGAAGGTCTCTGACAAATGTACGGATGGTTTCTTGCCGCTGTTGTAGTTGCCTAGATCGTCTTTGATTTCGGCAGGCTAAGACTACAGTGACTGAAAATAATCCGGTATTAAACGCGAGAAAAATACCAGCTGGCAACCCAAAAGCCCAGAAATTGCTAACAGAATCAGATATCCAGCATGGAGAATTCGCACCGTATACTAATGATGAATGGATAAAGTGAAAGCAAAGAGTTATAACAACGACAAGTGGTACACCAAAACCAAATGTTGGAGCTACATAGCGGCAAACAGGCCCAGACTCCCATTCAGTGTTTCTTTGCACTGCACCAAATTTGAAAATATAAAATAAGCCGAACGCAATGACTGTCATCCATGAGAAAGAGCCAAGCCAGCTGTAGTGACTAAGTAATCCCGAAATTACACATAACCATCTTGGAAATGAAATATATGCTGAAAGTGTCGGCAAAAGTTGCGCGAAAAAAAGCAAGGCACACAAAATCATAACGCAACGACCGTGAAAATTACGAAGACGGCTAAAGCAACAGTGTAAGGCAAATGTTATGGTAAGTCCACATAGTGACAACCCGGTCCCTATAGTATTTGCTAAAGCAAGTTGACCAGAATAGGCAAAGAATTTATTTACTTTATGTTTCGTAAGGTGGTCAGCACAGATCTGAACTCGGCCATCAGGATACATCATATACTCTCCTTGATCAAAGGAAATGTTCCCAAATTGGATTGCTCTAGACTGGTTCTCTGTCCAGGTCACGGTGTAATCATCTGCCGTAAGTGTAATCAAAGGACAACGTAGGGGATGGACAATCTCACCACATACTTGGACGATTTCTTCTTTCATAATTTCGCTTCTTAGTACATCGTACTTATATGTTACTTGATGGAGAGTGAATTCAGGAAGAAGATATTGTCCATTATGCAAGAACGTCGCCGCAACGTGAGTAACATTCACTAATATGAACTGACTAGCATTGCCACTAAACCAACTTTTCTCACAAGTACCATTGGAAGGGAAATGACTGCACATGAAGGTGTAAACAACATGCTTGTGCAAGTTGTTACAAACACTGAAGAGCTCTCTACCCTGAAATATTTCGTCTAATGCACCAACCACATTACATGTTGAATTACTTTGGAGCAAGTATTTATCCGAATATGAACCAAAGTTACGGTTTATTTTCCAGTTTGATGTGTTGCCATATATGGAAATGTTGAGGTACTGTAGAAAACACAAAATGTTCTCGTCGTCGACCAATTCGGCAGAGCGCTCGGATGGTTTATCATATTCAAAAAAGATCCAAGTCAGTTGCTGCTGACAGCACAAACCCTCCATGACTGTACTTGTAGCAGACACTGCAACGATGCATTCACTTTTGTTGTTAAGTATGAAACCCGATGTACATGATAGCGATCTGCATTCCTGTGTGTACCGATCGTACACGGCGTCCGCATCTGCGCAGTGTTCAGCAAGATTGTGCTCGTGTGAGGTTGGTGAGTTTCCGTTGAACTTCCAAATTCTCTGTAAAACAGCTGAAAATGTTCCGGTTGTTCCAAAACATGGATATAAACTGTTGACGTCGTCAACGCCATTGCAAAGGACACAGTGATGGTTCTTATAACTCTCTCCATGGCTTGTGCACACATGATTGGAGTACGACTCACATACTGTGACTATGGACTCATTTACGTTGGATAATGAAGGACAGGATGCAATCAACGACGGAAAACAAGACCGTAAACGTTTGCCTACGCTTCCAAGTTCATACTGGCTTCCACAAATTCCGGAGCTTTCCTGGTTTACTCTGGAGAATGTCGAATCAGGATACTTCACATCCCAAGGCTAAATATCCTTGAAATCTATACCATTACAGAGAGCGCAGAAGAGGTTTTGGAAGTTTTCACCATTCTGATCTAACACAGGCCATTCCAGTTGAAGTCGATCTGCTGCATTCGCGTAGATTGTCGGCAAATTTTCACAATAGTCCGCTATCAACTCATTACGCCAGATTGCTGGACATCTACTCACGAGCATAATAGAGGCAACACCAGGAGCTTCACGATCAAGTGGAGCACACGTAAACAAGGCTGGATCAAACATTCCCGTCTTGACTGATGTAGAGAGACAAATATCATGAAAATCATAGCAACAATCCTGGAAGATATCACACTGAGGATCACAGCGGCATATGGCAAATCCAGGTTGGTAACCACAACGTCCTTGACAACTGGTATCAGGAGTTACTAGGATAACTGCATTTTTGTATTGCACCTCTGAAAAGGAAAATGTGAAAAGGAAATTACAATCAAATTTCTATCGAACAATATCAACATGGTGAATATCCCGCCTCAGACAGGCGGCGGATGACATGATCGAGCCGGCAACTCGTGAAACCCCGCGTGAAACCGCCCGGCCGTATGGCATTTTCCATATACTCGGTTAGTTTTGTGGGGTTTATTGTCGAACCCCAACGGTTTTAGCTTGTATTTATATTATTTATCAACATAGGCCTATTTGTTTGTGATATTTCAAGCGTTTTAAAATTTCAAAATAATCCCATTCAATTACACGGTTGACGATGAAAATTTACTGAATTCAGGGAATGCACGTCATACACCACCTGGCCTCAGACTCTGATCCCGCCTTCATATCTACCGAACGTGTTCAAAGTTGTTCAAATCGGAATGTATTCAACAGGTTGATTGACACCTTTCAATACTAGCTACATGTCTGAAAACAGATGATAACGTGACCCGTGTGTTGTTACTACCCAGGTTTTAGATATTTTAACATGTTCGTAGGTCTTTTACTGCACAAGGACGATCATTCCAAGGACTCTTCCTGCACCCTTTGGCGTAGCATTATTTTCAATCTTTCATCGAGATTTAAGTACACTTTTGGTTACGTCTACTCTCTGAACACAAGGGTCAACCATACAAGGTGTGGTAAATTGGTTTACATTCCTGCAACAGAGAAACTATCAATCATGCTCTCAATAAGGGACCGTTCACAAACACTTGTTAGGGGGGGGGGTGGCTGATGCAAAAAAATTCAGGGCCCCCTCCCCTTTTTGACATGAAAATTATGGATCAACCCCATAGAAACCATGCGCGTATTTTTTTTTTTTTTTTTTTTGGGGGGCTTTGGGGCGCCAAAGCAGGGGCGGCCAAATCGAAGAGGCGGCGGAAAGAAGAAGGGGCGGCAAAAAGAGGGGCGGCGGAGGAAGAAGGGGCGGCAAAAAGAATTAGTAAAGAAAAAAGGGCGGAAAAAATTATACTATACATAAAAATGTGTTGCTTTTGGGGCGGTAGCGCCTATAAATCCTTATAGATCTGTCACCAATCTACCTGTCTGATTGTTTGACGATCTATATCCCAACCAGAGAGGGTTTACCCTCGGCGTTAGACGCAACTCGTCTAGTTGTCCCCAGGAGCAATAGAGTAATTGGTGATAGGTCTTTCAATGTACAGGGACCCAAACTGTGGAATAACATCCCTTTAAACATCCGAGTTTCCCCCACTGTAGATAGTTTCAAGAGTAACCTAAAAACTCACTTGTACTGATTGTTGCTCAGTGTTTTAAGCCTTTTTTTATCCGCTCTTCTATGTTTTGTATCTTTGTAAAGTGCTTTGATCAGGTTAGAAAAGCTCTATATTAAGTGCTGTTATTATTATTATTATTATTATTATTATTATTATTATTATTATTATTATTATTATTACTATTATTATTAAAAGCATATGAACTCAATTTTCCCAGGAAAATTTGTGGTCATTTTTTTCAGGGCCCCCCTTAGGAGGGTCAAAAAATTTCAGGGCCCTCTTTTTGCATCAGCCTCTCTAACAAGTGTTTGTGAACGGTCCCTAACTGCAAAGTTTTAATGGACCAAGACATGCGCGTATTTTGGGGGGGGGGGGGGCGCCAGCCCCCCGGGGTAAAGTAGGGGGCGGCAAAAACGAAGGGGCGGCGGAAGAAGAAGGGGCGGCAAAAACGAAGGGGGCGGCAAAACGAATTAGCAAAAAAAAAGGGCGCAAAAAATTGAAAAAGCATAAAAAAATTTGAAATGGTTGCTTTTAGGGCGCTAGCGCCTAAAATCCTTTTTTTTTTTTTTTTTTTTTTTTGATCTTCACTGTTTCAAACGACCGAGAAAAAATTGGGTCAACCTTTTCGGGCTGTTAAGGAAGGGGCGGCAAAAATGTTTCTTCTTCAGCCACCCGGGGTTGGGGCGGCCACGGTACGCCACTGGACCAAGATGGCTACCGACACATTGATTTTAAAAATGTGTCGCACGAGCTAGCGTCAAAGGGTCGAATGCCACCATATGTTCATGACATTCCAGGCGAAGCTGGCTTTGCCGGTGCCACTACGATTCCCACCATGCCTACGTAATGTTCCCCAACCATGCCAACCAACCTGAAACCTGACCTGGTCATTACACAGCGAATTCTTCTTCTTTCTTTCTGGCAACCAGCTCTAGCTCCGCAAGGCATTGGCAGATTTCAACCATACTTGACCGAAATGACCACTGGGCTAGTCCACAACTTCCATATGACTTTGACCTGGCTATGACCTTTGACCTAGCTACAATGGTCAAAAACGTGATTTTGTCGTAGATTTCTGGCAAAACGTGACATTTTGCGTGACTTGCCACGTTTCACCCTAGCTCTGTTATGCTTCGACCGATTTTGACCATACTTGGTCACAAACACCACTGACCATGTCCCCATATGTGACATGACATTGAACTCCATTTGACCTTTGACCTGCTCACAATGGCAAAAATGTATCTTCTTCCACAAATAACATGTGAAATGGTGCCATGCTTAGGTCATGTGACTTGACTTTGGTCGGTGTCTATAGGGTGTTCACAGATAAGGGGTCAAAGGTCATTAAGGGGTCATTTCCGGTCTGAAAGGTAAAAATATTCAAAAAATCACTGGTTTTACAAATTAAATAGCAGAGTGTTGTCATTAGCACACATGCATTGCTACTAACCAGGGTCTTTGGGGTGTCTACAGTTTTGGGGTCAAAGGTCATTAAGGGTCGCTTCCGGTCAAAACCAAAAATCATCAAATATTTTTATTTTTTTTAAATCTCAAAACGTAGAGTGACATAAACTTCATATATTCATTAGTGTTACCTGATGCATGCACGGTATTTTTATTTTTTTGGGCAAAGGTCATTTAGACGTCATTTCCGGTTTTAAGCTAAATAACTTCAAGAATTTTTATCTCCATAACTAAGCATAGTAGATGTTTTTAATTTAAACTGTAACAATGCATTTTCTCAGTGTATATGAGGGTTTTTTTATATTGGTGTCAAAGGTCATTAAGGAGGTCAAAACGTCAAATTTGCAAAAAAAAATTTAAAATTGGCCCAATCGAGCTCAAATTCAACAGGAACGATTCTTACGACATTCTAAACATGTTAAAAATATTTATGACCCCAAAGGTCAATGTTTTCTTTTGGGTCAAAAGGTCAAAATATGGCTGCCAGATAGCTATTCGCTGTGTACCCAGATTCTATTGACTCTAGTTCTCTGGATGAATCTCAGGAAACATTTGATCGTTGAACTGACCGTTCCCTTTGAACAAAAACTATGCCATAGTCGATTTTTGATAAATAAAAATACGTTATTAATCATGATGAACGCATTCAGCCCGGGGCATTCAGTTGAACTCGAAATTATACTGATATTTATTACATCAAAATACTAGTATACAAGAAATGCCTTTAAAAAAGACAATGCCTCCAAGATGCCTCCAGTGGGCACCTTTTGTTATTAGTTAAGGAGATACTTATAATGCTAGCTTTAAGGTAACGCTATTGGATATAGATTTTTGTCTAATTGAAATATGTGAGTCCATTCTCTCCTGATTACATGACTGAAAATTTTATTTTAATCAGATCTTCGGTTACCAAAATATGGCCTGTCAAAATGGTGCGAAACCAAGAAGTTGGCAACAAATTTCTTTTATTTTTGTTATGCAATGTTGTCAGGTAGGCCTTATTTTCTAATTATATATGCAAGAACTATACAAAGTAAAATGTTCAGATCGGCTACAAAATAAGATATGAAACCCATGGATGCCTTTGGCAAATGTCCATTTGCATAATTAATTAGGGCCCTAATCAACTTTTCTAATAAGTGGCCCTAATTAACTATGCAAATTGAAATTTGCCAAAACGCAACCGTAATTTTGTAGTATTGTGTGTGTTCTAGCCATGTACCATGCCTCAGTACCATAGCTCTTTTAATTGTACCTGAGATCTTTACTTTGCACAATTCATGCATGTAATTAGAAAATCATCTGGCAACTGGACTTGTCAAAAATATAGAAAATAAAAAGAAAGTTGTTGCTAATTTTTTGTTTTGGTTTCGCGCCATTTTGACAGGCCATATCTCAAGAAGCGAATGTAATCTACAGGGCATAGCTTTAACATATTATTTAAATAGAAAGAAAATCTAAATTTGTGCATTAGCCAATAGGGCCACGGTCACCTAAAGCCATCTTGCAATCTTGCAGATAATTCTGATGTATGAAATAAGACCTTCAAACTTACAGATATGAAGAGTTCCAGATAAGTAGAGTACGATAAAGCTGCTGATGAGCGCTGAGGGTACAACCTATAATTAAAGACCGAATTAAAAAAGACTAGTTTGCGTCTGACGTCATGACAAAGGCGCGCCGTGATTGGTTGCTGACCTGCGCAGTATGGCATTTTTGGTCTGGTTGACAGGACGGCATACGCAAGCTAGTCTTTTTTAATTCGGTTTTCAATTATACAACATATGAGTTTGAAAATATTCTAATGCATAATTCATGAACTTGATAGACCCACGCCATTGGCGCCACGTGCTAGGTGTTTCTAGAATCCCTATAGAATAAGATTAATTTTAATGCTAATTTATTGCACATGCTGAGGAAGCGTGATTACCTTTTGAACATTCGGAAATGGCGATAGGCGAATTTATGTATGGCGCAGAGAGGTGGGGGTATATATTGGGCTCTCAATATTGGGCGGAAATTAGAGTACTTCCCAGCAAACACAAAACGTTTTCGACATCATTCGCAAAAGGTTATAAAAGGTTGTCAGAAAACGTTTAAATGTCGGGTTATATAAAGGGTATATTAAGGGTATAAAACGTTTTCATAACATTAAAAAACATTTTTTGATAATCAACTGCTCAGCAAACACAAAATGTTTTACAGAAAACATTTAAATGTTGGGTTATATAAAGGGTATACAAATATTTGTATAACATTCCAAAAACATTTTTGAAAACTTGATACAAAACATTCTAAACAGAATGTTATTTTGGGGTTGAACAAATATTTTGCTAAAAATGTTTGCCCAAAATATTTGCAATAACGTTTTAAAAACGTTTGCATGACCTTTATATAACCCGACATTTAAATGTTATTCAAACGTTTTGAAAAATACATTTTAAGAACATTTGGAAAAAACGTTTGCAAAAATAGTTTACATTAACATTTTGAAAACATTTTAAAAATATTGTTGTAGTGTGTTTTCATACCAAACGTTTTAAAACGTTTTGATGACCTTTATATAACCCGACATTTTAATGTTATTAAAACGTTTTTATCTAAACCAAAAGCCAAAATATAACTTATTTAAAACGTTTTTAAAACGTTTTTGTGTTTGCTGGGTTGTCAGAATATAAATGTGTACAATCGGCCTACATGCCGCGCAATGTGCGGCATTTTAGGTGTCAATTTCAAAGCAAACTACCTCCTGCGGAGGCAGAAAAATGGTTTTAAAAAGTTTATATAATTATATTTGTGACAGTAAAAGTAAAGTATGTACGTAGGCTTATATTATTGAATGCAACATATCATAATGGCATAACTATAATGGCACTTCAATACTGAACAATTCTAATTTTAGAATCTGCCAGTTTATTACGAGTTAAAAATCGAATATGGACTTTCAGTTTCAAGCAGAACTTTACCCAGGGACTTCGTTCTCTAAAACACACTTTCAATCATACTTGTTTATCAATCAAATCTAACCATAAGACTAAGCATGGTGGTACAATACGCGCTAGATGCGTACGTTCATCCACCAACTTTCGCGCCAGCACAAAAGCGCGGCATTCCAAAGATAGATGTGTACCATGTATAGTTAATTGTAATGGTACGTGTCGGGAGGATTTAAACAATAGCGAGATCTGGGCGACCAATCACAAGCCAGATTCATTTGAAGATGCATTACATCATGACCAATTTTAGTTAGGCCAGAAATTGGCCTAACTCTCCATAGAGTCCCATGTTAAAAATGTTAACCACAATCCAAAGTCAGTAGTCCACTAGAAAAGCTAACATACAGAGGGAGTACGGTGACTGAAAAGATGATCAGTTGTGAAAATCTATCAATTGTGCACAAATTAATTAAATCGGAGTTTTAAGTTTAAATGCAATATCCAGAGTATGCACAATCATGACAATGGGCAAGTGGACTATGGAGTAGTCTAGCGTGGACAGGGCCCATCAGTTTAAGCTCAATAAGTATGCCCCATTCATTTCTGATATTCAGGAAAATGATTAACAGAAATAAAAAAAGACTAGTTCGCGTCAGAAAGTCTGACAACTAGACCGACAATGCTGTACTGCGCAGGTCGGCAACCAATCACGGCGCGACGTTGCCCTGATGTCAGACGCGAACTAGTCTTTTTATCTCTGTCTTTCATTATACATCCCTGTTAAAGTTGGCTGGAGATGCATCATTGACTCCTTAGGGACTGTTCACAAACACTTGTAAGGGGGGGGCCTGATGCAAAAAATTTTTAACGCGAAACATTTTCGGGCCCCCCCTTTTATCGGTCAACCCCATAGAAAAGCATATAAACTCAATTTTTCCAGGAAAATTTGTGGTCATTGTTTTCAGGGCCCCCCTTAGGAGGGTCAAAAACTTTTTGCATCAGGCACCCCCTTACAAGTGTTTGTGAACGGTCCCTTAGAGGAAGTCTCCAGTAATCACAACGTTATGCCTTATCCGAGTGAATGTTAGAATAAAAATTATCAAGCTCAAGTGGTTTTAAAACAAACTCAATTTATAAACATCCGTCTCTCAACACGCGATATTCAAAATTCCCGGACACCGAAATTGTCTGGTGCAATGACGTCCCAGTAATTGAATTAAGGATGACGACAATTGAGCACAAATAACCATGACGTCATTGCACTAAATATTTCGGCGCGGGAATTTTGGCGCGTGTTGAAAGCCAGCTGTTTTTTATTCGTTTTTATGGTCAATACGAGTTTGTTTTAAATAAAACCACGTAATTCGTACTTGATAATTATTTTTCTAACATTTAAGGCATAATGTTGTGACTTCCTTTAACAGCTCCCCAAGTTAAAGTGTCTTGTCCAAGGACACAATACATTGGCCCTGACGAGGTTCTAACCCGGAACCCCACGGTCACGAATCTTCAGCAGTCATAACCAAGGCCATACATTTTCAATAAGGCAAAACGATACAATATTTTAAATACCTTTTGTGCAACCAAGATATAAACTAAAGTAGCCATATTCAGCACACGTGCCATGCGATTGGTAGACATTGATGAAGTCAACTACATCACTGTTGAGAGCGTAATTGTAAACTATGTCCATTTTTCCAACTAATGCAATGCTTGATACGTTTGAGACAAATGACTTGGTACAGTCATCCAACATTTCCGCAATGGTGTGGGCGCCGTGTCCGCTGATGGTGGAACAAAGTGTGTAGGCGATTGAGATTGAAACACAATATTATTAATGGATCATGATCAGTTTACGTTAATTTACGGTGTCAACTTATTAGCTAAATAGACCATTCCAAATCAAGATCGGACTAGTGGCAAATGGTGGTCATGGGGCATGTTGGTGTTTTAGAGGTATCTGACCCCTGCAAAATGTTCCACTAAAAATGTTCCCCTGGTCATGAGTTTTGTTGTCACCGAGTTTGAGCCACTTACAGATGGCCAGATAATTCAATTCTAAGATTTGACCCCAGATGACATTTGAACTGTCCCATGCATGATGTTCCTTAATGTTCCCCTGGTCTTGAGGTGTTGTCACCAAGTTTGAGCCCTGTACTTCTTACAGATAGATGTCCAGAAAATGAAATTCTAAGATTTGACCCCAGATAACCTTTGACTTACCCCCTGCACAGTGTTCCAAAATGTTCCCTAGATCATTTAGTTTGTTGTCACGGAGTTTGAGCCCCGTGCCCCGTACAGATATCCAGAAAATGCATTTCCAAAATTTGACCTCTGCATGACCTTTGACCTGATCCTTGCAAAATGTTCCCTGGTCATGAAATTTGTTGTCACTAAGTTTGAGCGCCATATCCCTTACAGATATCCAGAAAATGAAATTATAAGATTTGACCCCAGATAACCTTTGACCTGACCCCTGCAAAGTGTTCCAAAATGTTCCCCTTATCATTAAGTTTATTGTCACCAAGTTTGAGCCCCGTACCCCTTACAGATGTCCAGGAAATACATTTCTACAATTTTCTACGAATTTCTCGACGGGTGGCTTAGCAATTGGCTTGTCTAGCCTCAAGGCTTAAGAGGTCGTAAGACCAGGCTTAACTGAAAATGTATTTCCCAAAGCACGGCTACCATAGCCTCGAGGCTTCGTCGGCCCGTAGGCCAGGCTTGTAGGATTAGCCCCAGGCTTCTGTAAAATTTGCATTTCTCGAAATCAGTCTTCTGTAGCCGTAGTCTACGCAAGCCTGTTAGACCAGGCTTACAGTGGCTTTTCTTGGCCCTGCCTCAGAGCAGGTCTTAGGTCGTAAGCCTTGGTCTATTTCAATTTACAAATTATTTAAATTGTAACGCAAAGTTTATCTTTCATATTTTTGACGGTCTTTCAATTAACATGAGTAAGCAGTCGCGTAACTAGGGGGGGGGGAAGCTGGGCCTACTTCTGAGAGTTATTAATTAATCTCATATTTGGTCATTTTAACCTTAAAAACTCCATTTTTAAGGTTAAATAAATTGCATTTATCCCACTTTTGTACCATTGGCCTATATGTCACCAGCTTTAATAGCTTAAATATGGCATTTGTACCATAATTGTTTTTTCAATCCCACCTCCCTCCACCCCCACATGTCAAAAAAAAAAGAAATCTACGCCAATGTTCCGGGGACACATTCCAAGCAGATCCCATAACTCCTCAGACCCACTCCACCCCTTACAAACCCAAGCAGCATGAACGATACCTGCTCCTCATCTATTATGTTTGTCCCCGCTTTCCCCCACCCACCCCAAATGAAAATATCTAGTTACGCCACTGTGGGTAAGTAATTGTTTGATTTAGTTGAACATTTCAGCATTTTATTTTAGTGTTCATTTGAGTTAGTAGAATTTTTTGAAGTAGCTGTTGCTATCATAAGACCTACTCAATTTGAATGATGATTTTTTTTTACAACGAATATAATTTAAAAAAATTCTTTCATCATCATCATGATCATGATCATGATCATCATCATGATCATCATGATCATCATCATCATCATCATCATCATCATCATCATCATCATCATCGATACCATCTGTCCATATCCAAGCCTTAATAGTTTGATACTCGTACTTTTCATATTAGGACAAAATTGGTAAAGATATTAATATTTGACACGAAACAATAGTGCATGCAGTATTAAAACTGAATTTACGGATAAGATGCATATAATATTGCTATATCTTCTACTTACTTCTACACCCCTCAATAAATTTGTGATTATTTTTGCATTTTTCTCAAAAACTAAATACACACTGGTAACAAAAGTTCTGTATATTATAGGGGCAAGGAATCCAATTACTCCACTGGATTTCAGTGACGCAAGACATGCGGTTCAATACTTGTGATAAAAAATGAGGTACCGCAAGGATGTACCTCATTTCCTATCATATTTACTGAACCGCTTGTCTTGAGTCACTGAAATTTCAGTATAGTAATTGGATTCCTTGCCCCAATAATATACATAACTTTTGTTACTGCAGTGTGTTATTATTTTTTGAGAAAAATTCAAAAATAGTCACAAATTTACCACAGGGGTGTAGTAACCCCTTAAATAATTATAAATATTGTACCAACAGATAACTTCATGTGAGATCTGAAAAGACTACTGATATCAGCAGTAGGCCTAGATAGCACGTTGGTTGCTTTCCTTTTTAGGGGTATCACGGATTCCTTTCCATTAGGCTTACAGTTTTACCCTTTTTGGGATGCAAAGAAAAATCAAAGTATAAAGCATAGACGTATCATTCATACAAGTTGGACTCATAAAAAATCAAGCGGACATAAAATAATACATAAAAGACACAAAAAACAGGCACAATATTCTTGCATCAAGTTGTGTACGGTATAAGCCCAAGCACAAGACCGCGGGTCCAGGCTAGTCTTTGCGCCGGGAACATTGCGATAATGAAACGGCAACCTTGTTAGTACGGTAAACCGTGAGGATCACAGCTTATGTACATCTACCTCCAACAGCCTATACAATTAAGTCGCTTGTTGAAAGGGACGAGGTTGTCAAGCGTTAAGCCTGCAAGGCCACTAAGACTAGGTTGAATTTGCGTTGAAGAAATCCGGCTAGAGTTAAGACTCGGGTTTCGAGAGCGGGCTAGGCTTAGTAGCCTCAAGGCCACCTTAAGACTACGGCTTAATAAGACTCCTGTCGGGAAACTCGCCCATAGAGTCTGAACCAAGACTATACGTGTAAACGCAATTGCAATCATGATGGCGCTATGCTGAGACAAATAATGGGAAGCACCCATTGATTCACCTTGGGTGCATCGAACCAGAGAAGATCATCTTCTTTCATCGAACTATTTTCCTCGGTATTAATATGCAAATACGACTGGCTGTATATATAATGCTCTACAGTACGACAGCAACTTAGCTCACTTCCGGTAATTTTTACCGGCGTGACCTCTGCTGTTACGTAACGCAATATTGAAAATCAGGTGGCAAATACGGTTTTTCAGAAAACATCAAAAAACTGGAATACACGAGTCGTTTTTCCCTTCATTTCCATATTGAGCCCATAGATAAGATCTGAAACATGAGTATAAGGCAAAGAATAACGTGTAAAAGTTGAATTATTGTGGAACAAATGAATGCTTTTGGTGCGCGAAGTAGCCTAAAAAACGAGAGAAAATGCATCTCACGATCACTATAATGGTTATATCTAGTGACGAAACGCCGGTCTAATGCTTTTCTGTTGTGATAAACATTAATTAATCACAGCTTGTATTAAAATTTCAGAGAAAATGAGTGGTGGAACAACCTAGTCGTAGGTTGAAAAGTTGCGTTCTTTGATTCCTCGTGTCGTGAGCGCACGTTGCAAGTGTCACGATGCTTCACGAAATGGATGCCAGCCGGCGCTGTCTATTATACACGTTATGTTGATTAATATAGCAATTAAAAACGTCTATTGTTATATATTTTATAAATGCAAAATACTCTATTGTGTAACAAAATATTGTAGTCGTCAAAGAAGGTAGTATCATCTCATTTAACTGAAGTACAAGCAGTTTTGAAAAGATTGTTGTTGAGTGAGATCCTTGAACATGTTGAACGAGAAATAAGATAGCAAAACAATACCCTTCGCCCGAACAAGTTGCGATGGCTTAGTGGACAGAGCGAAGGTATGTAGTGCGGAAGGTTGAGAGTTCGATTCCCATGTTATCTTATCTATTATGTGGAATTTTTCAGTTCGTTTTTCTTTTCTTTTTTCCTCTCCCTTTTGTCTTTAATGATAGGCCTAATGAATGTCAGCTTGAAGGCCCACTTTTTTCATGATTTATTTCTTGTTCATGTTTAAGCCTAATCCTACATTAGAGTTCATATCTTTTAAAAAAAATGCATTTAAGTTCAGTAGCTTTCAATATGAAATAATCAAATAAAGCATGTCAAACTTAAGTAATTTTAAAAGTTCAAGAATATATATAGGCCTATCAAATAAAGGAACGTCAACACAGATTTTCACGATTTTTAATTGGACTAGACCCTCCCTATCGGCAACATATTTTATGAGCTTTTATGCATACATATCAAATCATGAGATGCACGAATTTCAAACCTAATATTTTGGCATATTTGTAATTTTTACACAATGTCCAACTTACACCTCGGATTACACCTAATTGGAATCAGCCAAGTTCGTTATCTAGATAGAGCAACTATAACTTTGATGTCTTATTAAGACTAATCCCCCATATAACACCACAGTTAAGCGGTCAATATATTAAGTGTATTCTTTCATTTTTATCTCGCTACTTCTGCTTCAAATGTAACGTGAAAACCTTCCTGACAGTTATTTACTAATATTATAAATATTGTTATAATTTTGGAATAACAAAACTTCAAATTTGCCCGAAATCGTATATTATGGCTTTAATAAAAATATGAAAACTAGGATTTAAAAATATGAGTTAAAATCAAATCAAAAATCAAAGAGAGGTGCTTGCGGGTTCGAACCAAGATCGAACTTCCAAATACATGTATTTACCACTAAGCCATACCAGAGACATGATTAATTCGGTGACAATAATAGCAATGTTATTCCCAATCAGTGGCTCACTCGTGCATTCTATTTCTGGAATGAATTAACACCGTCCAAATAATGTAACACAAACCTTTATGCTGACTTTTAAAATTGTTTGAACGTTGGGAGTATTATTTTCAAGTTAAATAACCAACAATGGACAATTGACAATGAAAGTTTCTTTGCAGGAAAAACATCGGCCGCACAAAGATAAACATTTCAACATGTTCAATATACGACTGACAATATACCCCAACCAAAATTTACGAAATTTTCAGGCAAGCTAACATACGTTATTCTATAACATGACACCCATTTTTGATTCCGGCGCTTTTTCTTGCTTGATGATATGAACATTTTTGTGTTCGTGACATGCAATTTTTCTCATTTTCCGAGCTACTTTGGACATGTTCAAGCTTCTTTTTTTCCATTTAATTCAACTTTTACACGTTATTTGTTGCTTTACACAAATGTTTGATGTCTTATCTGTGGTCAGGGTACATGAATGGAGCAATATACGACCAGTGTCTTCCATTTCTGGAGCTATTTTGATAAAAAGCGTTTGCCGGCTAAAATTTCAACATTGCCTCATTTCAAATATAAAGTTTTAGTTTTGGTTTTGGTTTTGGTCACGTGGTTTCCTATTGTCCTGCCTAACCACTTGAATCATAAGATATCGAACTCATTGTTTCTACCTTTTGTTTAAAACCGAACATTTGTGTCAGTCAGTTTCGGTTTTGGTTTCAGTTTCTTATAAGTGGTGTGGATCGTAAAATTATTTGATTTGAAGTTACCTACTCTAAGTATACAAAAGAAATGTTTAAATTTCGCAGTGCAATATTCACGAGCAGAGAAGTCGAACGAAGCAGTCTACATTTGAAAGCATTGATTTAGTTTGAAAGCATTGACTTGAGACTACGAATTAGCCTAAGCTGATTTCACTGTGAAATTTATATAGACCATCGAAATATTTCCACAGACATTACAATAGGCACTTGACAGATTATGACTTCAGTGTTATAAACACTATTATACACAACTCTATTTATGTGCATGTCGCATGACGGAAGATCAATATCATAGAAAGCTGGTTTAAACTTAACTTTTATTCAATTTATTTATTGGAGAATAGAGAGAGAGAGAGAGAGAGAAGAGATCGCCAGGGAAAGAGGGTATGTGGGGGTAAGGGGGAGGGGGTAAGGGCAAGGGAGAAAGAGCAACCGAGGGGAGAGAGCCTCGGAAGTGGGAAGGGAAGGAGGGGGAGAGGGGAGCTCAAGAGTGGAGTGGAATAATAGGGAAGAGTCGATATCGAGTGTGGGGAGGGGGAGGGAGGAGGTTATATATAGGTGGCGGAGGAACATAGATAAGAGGTATGGGTTGTGCTTTCCGGGAATAATCTAATTCATAATCAAATCATCTACATCATCATGCATCGTTTATATTTCAGACAAATAAACAAAACACGCCCACCCCCACCCCTCAATAAATGCACATGATGTCTATGCATAACTTATCAAACGAATCTCGGTAATTTTATGGTGTCATGGAAGTGTGCCACATACGGCAGAGAGCATCAAAAGTCGTCCGCGTTGATAGATATCGATAATGAAAATGTTAGCACAATAGGCTATTATATACGTATGGTTATAGGCCATTATACTTTTGATTATATATACCCTCTTGTGTCCTCCCAGCACAATAGTGTTATGATTGCATACCAGTTCATCTCCACATTTTAATCCCTTGATTTTTGGTTTCTGAACAATAGAGAAACCAAAACTATATATTTGAAATGAGGGACTGTGTTACGTAACCCGTGTTCACCAACCCGTATAAATTTTCTGTCGAACAAAAGAGGTCACGAAGTTGCTGTCGTACTGTCTAAGCATTCAGTCCAGATATTTGAGTTTTGCGGGCTATTGGAAAATGAGTATAGGCTTATGTTCACACGTGTATGCTATTTGTCTAAATAATCTAAACAGAGTTTGGTGTTGGATGCCTCGGAAGTCTTGGTGTATATTATTCGAATAACAAGAAACAAACTCCATTATTATATAAATAATACCCTGTTTACTTTCTAAAGCAAAATGAAAATAGTTAGTCTAATATGCCTAGTTCGATAACTACCCAGCAAACACAAATATATTACAGAAAACGTTAAATGTCGGGTTAAAGGTTATGTAAGGGTCAAGGGCATTAAAAGTTTTAGTAACATTCAAAAAACCTTTTGTTCAAAACTTGCTGATAAACATTCTAACACAATAGACACTTAAATATGTTTGCCAAATGATATTTTACTATAGCATTTCGAATTTTGGCTTAAAATGTTGTTGTATTATTTTTTCAGTATAACACGAGTTTTCATGATTTTTGTATAAACAATCATCGATATGTTATCAAAACGTTTTAACTTAAACCAAAAACACATGCATTATCATGTTTTAAAAACATTTTGGAGTTTGCTGAATAGTATCCATAAGCAAAACACTTTGACAGCTGTTTAATGCACAACGAAAAAGCAAGGCGAAAAATAGCGTTGCACGAACTTCTGTTCCCCGTCTCAAACAGACAATTATACCGCATTTATGCCGTAACACGACACAATCTTGTCTAAAACGCCTCTTCGCAAGCTGATTTTTGGACGGCATTTTCCACACACAAATGAATAGGCAATCTGCCCGTTCGAATTCGCGTCGAAAAAAAAATCGAAATTTGTTCACTTCTTCTTGTCTATACGAGATCAAATTTTAACCCCAAAATGGATTTTATTACATGTCGGACTCTACTTGTTCTATTAGGATACTTTGATTCGTTTCATAACATGATAAACATAACATTTTTCTGCATTTAATAATGCATTTTTTTTTCATTTTGGAACGTCATTTTTTGCTACCAACCGCAACGTAATCGCCATACGGTAATTCCACGATTGACCAATTCACAATAGATTTCACCCTCTAGAGTGCATAATAACCGATTTTCGACTAATGTAGCTTGCCCTTCGCGTTCCCGTGTCACGTTTCACGTAAATTTCGCAATCTCTCTAATTAGCTAATATCAACGTGCAACATTGGGTCATCAGGTAAAATATTTCCTTAACATATTGAAGTAACATTTTTGGCACTTGGCACTTCACAATGACAATAATGGATAGTAATGTGCAAATGTTCATCATTTTTCGGCACTTTAGATCAGGCCGTTGCAACTTCTATACCCGGGTTCTATACTAGCACAATACAAAAAGATGGCGACAGCGTGGGCTTCCCCTGTGTATTACCCTGTGCTGATAGCCTACTGAAAACTGCAGAAAAATGCTGCTGCCACCTACGATGGTACTGCGTAGTGTTGTGGAGACTTATGCTAATGACAGAAAAATGCTGCTGCCATCTACGTCCACATGTTGCAAGTGTTGACGTCACTGACCTCACGTCGACGAACGGAGTTGCAAGTCCATCGCACTTCGTGCTCTATATTTCGTCCATGTTTAAATAAATTGACACTTGGCGACGTAAACATCAATCTCTTACACAAGACATACCCCATGCTTGATCGTGTCTTTTATGCAGGCTAAATATATAAATATACTGCGCCAATAAAGTATCCTTACACTTAGAAAAATAATCACAATTTCAAAACTGAACAATATCGGGGTAAATTTGTTTTTTTAATAGTAATAATCCTGCACATTATGACACCATATTGAATCCAATGTGACCTCAAGAAGTAAAGTTACAAGCAATTGAATAGACGACGGTCTAGTTTTGAAAGTGTCAAACTGGCCTATACAAGGCGCAAAAAGATTCCAACAATCGCAAAAAAAACACAACACCCTTTCTTAAGCAGTTTTTATTTCAGTTTTTACATCTCTGTACTTTTCATAACTTTCATTTTATTTGCCAGTTCTTTCGTTTCAGTTTCCTTTTGTTCCTTTTGTTTTAATTTAAAGCCAAACGCATAAATTAGCCATTCACCACTCTCAAAACTGTACCTTCGTCCAATCAAATGCTTGTAACTTTGCTTCTTGAAGTCAAATTGGATTCAATGTGGTGTCACAATGTGCAGAATTAGAGTTTGGAAATTGTGATTATTTTTCCAAGTGTAAGGATACTTTATTGGCGCAGTATAGTTGCGTTTGTCATGTTTGTGTAAACATCAATGACTCATCATAAGTGGTGGTGCAATAATTATGTGTACCCCGGGGTGGTGAATTATAGGTGGGGGGGGGGAAGATATTTTGGCAGGCCAAAAGGGGGAAGCATTTTTCGGCAGGTCAAAACAAGGGGGGTCAAGCGAATTTTGGCAGGTCGAAAGGAGAGGCAAACGTTATTTGGCACAGATATTCTGGACACTGTTTCTATATTACGCCCTAAAAAGGTGTAGGAAAACTTTAGGAACGCGTTTAAATATGCAAAATTTCCTGCTCGCTTCGCTCGCATTATATGATTAGACAATTTGAGCTTTTAAATTCAGGTTCCTAAAAATCTTGCATGTGTAAGGGGGGGGCAAAGATTTTTTGGCACATCAAAAGGAGGGGGCAAAGGTTTTTTGGCCCACCATGACAAGGGGGGCAAGAGGCTTTTTGGCAGCCCATTTTGAGAATTCAAACAGCGAGACAGCCGGGGGTACACATAATTATTGCACCACCCCTAAACAAACGGCAGCTGTCTTCGGAAAACTTCGATTTGAAAACTCAGTAGTTTAAGGGTTCGGATAGCCAAGTTTTCACATATTTTTGTGGGACCTGAGTGCACATCAGACATATTGAATTGCATTTTTAAAAATGTCCTTCTGATATGAAATAATTTAGAATTTTTGAAATTTGCGATATAATACATAATTTATGGAATTAAAATTTAACAGTCCTCGAAATAAATTGTATAAACGTAATGATATGCATTTCAAGTGTATGTAGCTGGGATGAAAAGCCGACGATAAATTGAGAATTTTGACCTTTCATATTGAAGATATATATTTTTTTCCAAAAATCTGAAAAATTAGGTCTTTTTGCCATAAAATGTGTATTATATCGCGAATTAAAAAAAATCAAACTTATTTGATATCAGAAGGACATTCCTCGTTTTAAAAATGCAATTCGATACGTCTGATGTGTATTCAGGTGTCACAAAAAATACGTGAAAACGTCGCTATCCGAGCCCTTAAAGTAAAGAATTATTGAGCTTATTGGGTAGACGTTTTTAAGAGAGGTTTTCGTAGCAATACTTACACCCAAATTTCGAGGAAGGCACAAAGTTCTCCAAACAGATTCGGTTGGTGTTTTAATCTGAACGATTCCCTCGGTTGTTTCGTTGGCTCTCCATAACCGTAATTCACTATTCGTAAAATCAATAGTTGTCGACTCTGTGAAGAAGGTTAGGTACATTAAAAAATGTCACCACCTACGTTTGACTACATTTATACGTATTTATATATAAATACGCAAGTGACCCATGGGTACGACGTACCAAGATCAGTAAGCGTGACCAAATCCTCATGGCATTGAACGGATAGGAACTCTTTAGATAAATATCATCAAATTTAAGTATAAATTGAAAAGCAAAATTATTACACATGGGGGATCCGAATTTGTAATGTGTTATCAAAAACAACATTTTGAAAGTATTTGCCGACGAAAAAAATATTTATCGACGAAAACGTTTGCAATATAACCACAAAGTTGAACAAAATAGATAATTTTGCTGCACAGTAGTCTTGTGTTGTACCGCCTTTGCATTCAAATGTAACAGAATACCACCCGCTACGTAGAAGGTCACTTCGAGACTTACTGTCTACAAACTGTTATGGCAGCGCGGGGTGGTCACGTGCGTATTTATAAATACAGTCGAAGCCTACTGGACACTAAAAGCATGAGTCTAATAGACCTGGCAAGATTTCAATAAATCACACTTCAGAACTTAAAGCAATATTATAACATTTTCAAACAAAATAGATTAGCATTTCTTTGCCATAAAATGTTAGCTTTTACTGTCAGATATATCCCCTTTATTTTTGAGCCGAACAACTACGGCAAAGCAAAGAAAATTAGAATTTACTACCAGCGCACATGTCGCCAATACGTACCACTCCTTCGGTCATGTTGTGGTACGACCCTTTGTTGTGTATATCACCGTCCCGCATGCCGTGACGTACTGTGTGTTATGAACATCGTGTATGCGTTCGACTAATAATTCCATCGTAATAATAAAGCGCTGAATCAGCCTTTAATTCAAATTCACGGATTTTGACAAAACTACAGCACTTAGAGTCTTGATTTTTGCAGGGTATATTGGTTTAATAAAGTACAATTTAATCGTGTAAAAAAGGAATTTTAAAAATTCAGTGAGGGCGTCTTCCTCAGCAAATGTTATAATATGGCTTTAAGGGGGTACTACACCCCTGGTAAATGTTGTGCCTATTTTTGCATTTTTCTCAAAAATTATAGCGCATTGGTGACAAGTAAGATATGTATATTATAGGGGCAAGGATTACAACTACTGCACTTAAAATTCAGCAACTCAAGACAAGTAGTTATTGATTTATTGATCAAATATTTGTTTTCCCTCATTTTTTACTGTAACTCCACAACTGTTGTCTGTGATGAAATAAAATGTCCAGTGCAGTAGTTGTAGTACTTGCCCCTATAATATACATATCTCACTTGTCACTAATGTGCTATAATTTTTGAGAAAATGCAAAATAGGCACAAAATTGGGTAGGGGTGTAGTACCCCCTTAAGGCATTATAAAGCTACATTGAGGAGGACATCCTCAATTTTTTTAACACGATTGTAATAATTAATAAACTAAATTACAGTTGTGACGATACTTCGTATTTAAACAAACGAAGAACCCAACATTCTAACATACGTACGCATTTAAGGGATCTGGAATGAGCGTTTTGAGCGTTTCGACAGTATTTTGTGTGGGACATGAGAGCACATCAGACATATCGAATTGCATTCTGAATACGAAGAGTGTCTTTCTGATATCAAATAATTTTTGGGGAAAAAATCCATATCTTCAATACGAAAGGTCAAAATTTTTAATTGATCGTCGGCTTTTCATCCCACCTACATACACTCTAAGGATAAATCATCAGATTTATAAAGTTTACTTCGAGTACTGTTAAATATCAAAATTGTCAATTTTTAATCATTTGCCATAAAATGTGTATTACATTGCGAATTTCAAAAAAATCAAAATTATTTGATATCAGAAGGACATTCTTCGCATTCAGAATGCAATTCGATATGTCTGATGTGCTCTAATGTCCCACAATAAATACTGTCCAAACGTTCATACCCCTAACCCCACCCCTTAATTAATTCAAGATTTTAATATAAAATTTTGATCTAAAAAAAATCAAAAACAATACATTTATTTTAAAAGCGATGCACCCGACCACTTTTGAAACCCCATTTAATTGACAACGGTATGGCACTTACGTCATTTAAACTACATACATGTGCATCTCTTTTGTTATGCCAATAAAGAAACAAAAAATGTGCCAACGGTGAAATGGTTCTCGCCAAGGAGTTTATATAGGAAGGAGAAGAAATAGATTATGTAACGCTTATTGTTCCTTTGTGCCAATTGGAGTTCCCGACAGGCTATTCATCGAGAGGTACCTTTTGTTCGAGACAAAGGGCTTCCGCCATTAAATCGGTAACTGACCTGACCAGCGTATTAACGCTATAATAGGCAGGCTACTGTCAATAAGTGATGAAACGAAAGTCACGTAAAAGCGCCTATACGAACGAGAGGTACCTTTTGTACTTGTCCATCCCAAGGGTGTGCGCGAGTTGTCGCATGCACACAAAACAGAGGTTCACCTAAAAATGCAAACCTATTGCAGCGCCCAAATTGGTTTGGGCGCTCATTTGATTATACTCAGTGAACACGCTCAGTACTCTACCATTTCGCTACGGACAGTTCAGCAGCATAGGCAAAGTGCGCGCTCTGTGTGGCGGATATAATAATCTACACAAGTAAGTTGTCTACATTGTTTGCCAATAGGTCTACGTATAAGGATTTGAAGTAATTATGATATCACTCCTACTGTATTATTTTTAAGGACATTAGCCGCGGTCCACATCGTGTTTTATTATGTATAGGCCTACCATAGTATTTTACATGAGCATCGCGTATATAGGAGTCTACTCTGGACCTCAAATGTGATATATTTGCTGATAACTCGAGAAGCATATAGCCATACTATTTCTGAATCAATCAATAAAGCAAAGTAAATCATACTTGTAGGCCTATAATACTATATTAAATATAATTGCGGACCAACCGATACAGCTCGATACGCCCAATGTATGAATAAAAGCACCTAACAATAAAGTCGCCCAATTGAACAGTTGTAGGTGTCGATCGCACGACTTCATTAATATTGATTGGCAACATTTTCCAATATGTCAGCGCTCAAATCGGACTCAATAGAACAATAGACTCTTCAGTGCGTTGGTTCTCGCTATTAAACTATTCCAGTTGAAATACATACATCCGCTACGGTAGACATGACCTTAATCTCCCACACAGGGGGTGAAGATTTTCAAATGGAGTCACTTATTTAGGCTACCCCATTTGAAATTCACACGTCCTGTGTGGAAGATTAAGATCATGTTTACCATAGATTTGAACTGGACTAGCCCAATAGCGGTTCACGTGCCTTCGCAGGCTACTGGATTGGGATATTCCTGGTACATACAATGTACCACACCACTCTTCGCCATACATACACTCTCCCAGCCACATTTCCCTAACATAATATGAAATTTAAAAAAAAGAAGGACATTTAATTAGGCAGAGGCGGGGCTCGAACCCACGCTGTACTGCCCCGCTATCACGTATACCATATGACCAGCGCCTTAGACCGCTCGACCACGAAGGAAATTTAAACATATAATATTAATAAATCGAAACTTCATTACTACATCATATTTTGGAATTTTATCTGCTTAAAACATTAATGTATATTATAATAAAGCTACCATTATTTATATTGTTGAATTCTCAAGCGCATAGAGACATTATTAATACGAGGGTCCTATGAATAGGCCTACATACACAATACATAAAATCGATTTAGATTTCGGCCACGTGCTCTGCTGTGCATGTGGTTTCCCGCAGTGGCGGAAGTTGTATTACGAAGTGCATCCGAACTCTATTTTGAAGCAAATGCTTTTGACAAGGCATTGGACTGTTCCAGTTTGCATCCTAAATCCACATTAGACCCCTAATTTTATTTACGAAATCAAAAGATTAGATTATCATAACAACAAAACGGTAATCTTTTGTCGGGTCTAATGTGAAAATTACATAAAAAATTACAGTTTTTACAGAATTAATTTTCACTTAATTCCAAAAAAAATGGGGTATATAAGATTGAAATAAATTATCTACCTTCTATACTAGATCAATTGTGACGCAAGTTGTTATCAAAAATTGTTGTGATAAATGTAGAGTTAATATTCATATATTCCAATACCTATCTGATGGTACAGTTTTTACACAGAAAATATTTATTTGAAAAACCTGCCACTCGGCTTTTTCCGGAAAGGTCACAGGGTCGCCGTGACCTGCGCAATAATTACAATTAAAATTTTTCTTATTCTAACAGCAAGCGTTTCTAAAATGCAGTATGGCGAAATGTGGTGTAACAATGTACATACATAGTACGTTTTATCAGGGAAATTATTATTACTATTCAGGAATGGCGGTTGAAAATGGTCATGATTCCAAAGTGGTATATCATCTCTATGAACTTCGACGGGTCAGTAATCAGTATCCTTCCCGGCATGCCTAGTAGGCACGTCCATACGATAGTATTCTACTCACAATATACATTTTGTCACATTTTATCAATATGATAAAATATTAATACAGTAAACATGGTATTGGAACTATTCGCGGATATACCTGATGAGGTATAATATAATTATGCGGGATATTCCTGACTATTACTATCAAGAATATATGCCTATATCGTGATCAGACCGACCGACAGAAAATAGTTATAACGTATAACATGGGCCATGCGTTAGAATGAACCGAATGACCGTTGGTGGTATATAATCATGTGACCACGTTAGCTCACGTTCCCGACATCCCTTATGCAGTCTCACCCTCTTGGTTTTATTCGGGTTTTATTATTAAAAAATAGCGGTTCGCGAACCACACGATCCCCTGGATGTGCGGTCAGTAAAATGTAACCAATTAGTACCCATACCTACTCCACCCACCCACCCAGTTGGACTACAACCCCACCCATCCTGGACTATCTTTGAACATCTCCCGACTAAAATCCATGTTGACGGCACCCACAAAATTTCATACCCTTCCGACAGTTTTATTACTTTGACCTCAGATGACCCCTGGTGCCCATGAAATGACATTCCAAAAATTTGGCTCTAAATGATGACTGTACCCACCAAGTCTCATGCCCATACGACAGTTTTATCTAATTTGACCTCAGATGACCCCTGGTGACCCCGAAATGACCTTCCAAAAATTCGGCTCTAAATGTTGACTGTACCCACCAAGTTTCATGCCCATACGACAGTTTTTACAAATTTGACCTCAGATCACCCGAAATGACCATCCATTGACTTTAAATGTTTACTGCACCCACCAAGTTTCATGCCCATAGTTTTTACTAATTTGACCTCAGATGATCTCTGGATGACCTCAGGTGATCTTGACCCCACTAACCAATACAAACTTATTCTGTCTCGGGTCAAGATGCACCCACCCACCATGTTTGAGGAACGTGCGACCTCTAGTCTCCGAAAATTAGGCTTAAAGCAAAACCTAACCAAAATGGAACACACATACATTTTACATACACACCCCTACACATACATACAGAAGGAATACACTTTCGCACAGTGTCAACACCCTATATTATGAATATATTTTTTTTCATACAGCTCCATACTCCGTTGGTGAAATCAATATTCTATTATTGACATAGATGAAGAAAGTTTACATATGCATTGTGATATGTAGGCCTACACGTATGATCGAATATTCTATACAAGCCGCACCTGGATCTTAGGTGAATGGGCTATGTGTTCCTTTATAATTATAATTGTAATTCTCAAAATTAAATATATCACAATTTTCAATTGTTAAGGCAAAAATGCAGTAAAAATGTATCCAGAGCGAACGGCAATGGTCGCTAATTAGTGTATTTAATTTCAAGTTAGTGTATTAAAAACAAAACCTGTGTTTTACCTGAAAATAAATCGAATTTCCTTGTAATAGCAACACCATATGGGATACTAGAGCATGCGCAAATCGTAATAATGTGTAGAATAGAACTTGGTGGGATCTCATATGATAGGTGTACTATGCTTAGCCTGAGTCGCGCGGCATATCTCGAACAAAATCGGCATGCGTAGCTATTGAAAACGAGAGGATTCGCCGTACTATCACGGCAATTTTTGACACGAAGATATAGGGATGATGACGCTGTGTATTGCAATATCTCCCTCCATGGCTAAAGCCAGGGTGATAACAATGGTCCTCACCTGCGCACACGACTCCCGCCACCTGATTCTTAATGCAACGTCGGTAGCTGTTTCGCCACGTTTGAAAAACACACTGGTCTAACGAAGAATACTCGGTATAAGTTTCTCCGCAGTTTACACCGTTAATAAAGTATTCAGGAAGGTGTGTATCGGTAGATAGAAAGGCAGATTGCGCCGACGAATATCCTAGTTGCCGACACGCTACGTCGGCACTATAAAAGTTCCATCGTTGTCCACAGATACTGCCCCATTGGGATACACCATCATACACTTCCAGAAGACCCGTGTGGTTGTTCCGGGTTTGTCTTAAACGTAGAGTCAAAGTTTGGTTACCTGTCACGAACACAGAATTGACACGACATTCAGAGTATCGTTATGCATTTGTTTTATGATAGCTGTCTTATACGAGATGATATTACAAAATATTGTGCCTTGTTCCATTTTATTTTCATTTTTGTCTGACACTGAGGGCTCCTCTCGTCAAAAAGTGGGCCCCGGGTGTACCGAAATTAAGCGTCCTCGTCTGATGGTGTAACAGTATCCGTATTTATAAATACACACGTGCCCACCTCCGCGCTGCCATAAACAGCTTGTAGACAGTAAGTAAGTGACATTCTACATAGCGGGTGGCCTTCCTGTGCATTTAAATGCAATGGCGGTAAACGACACGAGACTACTGTGCACCAAATTGTCTATTTTGGTCAAATTTGTGATTATATTGCACACGTTTCCGTCGATACATATTTTCCCGTCGGTAAATACTTTCAAAATGTTGTTTTTGATAATACTTAAATTTGATGATATCCAAAAAAGAAAATACTTTTCAATGGCATGAGGATTTGGTCACGCTTGCTGGTCTTGGTATGTCGTGCCCAAGGGTCACGCGCGTATTTATAAATACATATGTATACATTTATCGAATGTAGCTGTGTAATGTGGACATAAAGGAGTATAGTATTTTCAAGTGTGTAAGCCAATGAAGTCAATGAAATTTCCAATCAAAGGATTTTGGCGACGGAGTACCTCGCGGGTGAGTACCTTCACTGCTACTTCACTGCTGACACATGGGTACACCATGGATGGGGTTACTGTGCAGGTACTTCCGCTGAAGGGTCATGGAAGTACCCCCGACTATGGTGTGCCTATAGTCACCTACTCGATACACCGCAGTTGACTCTTAGGTGACGCATGGTGGAGTATCGATGTAAGTACTTTGCTACCGGGGTATCTACAGTGTGTTGGCCGACGCTGGTACTTTGGTGTAGTACCAACGTCAGCCACAAAGGTCTAGGGTACTCGGTAGTAGCAGCGGTAGTAGCTGCGAAATACCATTGCAGCAGAAGTACTCCGTCGCCAGGAATCTTGTAGTGTATTCAAGACACACGGTATGTAAGGGATAAACTGTACATATGAAATATGGGTTCACATGGCATATAATTAGTTGTTTACCTATCTCCTTATTTATTTATTTATTTATTTATTATTTATTTTTTCATTTATTTATTTGTTTATTTACTTCTTTGGGTAAATATTTATTTAATAACTTATTTGTTTACCAATTTCCTTATTTATTTACTTACTCCTTTAGTTAGTTAGTTAGTTACTTATTTATTTATTTATTTACTCATGCTTACACATGTAGTTGTTTATTTACTTATTTATTCACTAATTTACTTATCCGTTTATGGGATCGGGAATGAGCGGTTTGAGCGTTTCGATAGTATTTTTTTTTTTACATGAGAGCACATCAGACATATCGAATTGCATTCTGAATACGAAGAATGTCTTTCTGATATCAAATAATTTTCATTTTTTGAAATTCACGATATAATACAAATTTTATGACAAATTATTAAAATTTGATATTTTTCACATTTTTGATATATAACAGTCCTCGAAGTAAATTTTATAAATCTAATGATATATTCTTAAAGTGTATGTAGCTGGGAGGAAAAGCCGACGATCAATTAGAAATTTTGATCTTTCATATTGAAGATATAAAGGTGGGACGTAGGATTTGAAAATGACCCCTATTTCACGGGGAATCGAGGACATTTGCAGCAATTTTACCCCCTATTTTGCGCGAAATCAAGGAAAATTTGCCCCCCCCCAAAAAATACCTCCCCTATTTTTATCATTTTAAGGATGCATTTTCATTTCACCCCCTTATTACGGGGAATCGAGGACATTTTTCCAAAATAAATACCCCTATTTTTACCATTTCAAGGACGCTTTTGAATTTCCCCCCTATTTCATGGGGGAATGAGGACAATAACGAAAACTGTAGCGGTAAAACGCGGACGAAAGTCCTAGAAATACACCCTATTTTCCATTTCAAGGACAATTTTGCTCCAAAACACCCCTAATTTGGACAATCGCGAACAATTTTGTCCTCGATAATTCAGCGAACTTTTCTTGAAAAGTACCCCTAATTGGAACCATCATGCGTACACATTGTCCGTGAAGACTGAACCCACCGGGCATACACTTTAAGTATAAATCATCAGATTTATGAAGTTTACTTCAGTACTGTTAATATCAAATATATCAATTTTTAATCATTTGTTTAAAAAATCTAAATTATTTGATATCAGAAGGACATTCTTCGTATTCAGAATGCAAATCGATATGTCTGATGTGCTCTAATGTCCCACAATAAATACTGTCCAAACGTTCATACCCCACCCCTTAAAAATACCCAAAAAACAAAAACAAATAAGAAACATAAATCAAGAACATATTAATCAATATTCAATTTGGCAACAGAAACAAATAAGAAATGGCAACCAGCTTGCCTCATTTTCTTGCTAGAGTACTCACGTCGGTACTCAGCTGCGGAGTACCTGTCAGGCGAGTCATGATGCAGTCATGTCTACAGTAGAATTCAACTCGACCTTTGCAGGACTTAAACCCCATTAAAAGCTATTAAACCAAGATAACACTCATTGAAAACAGCTCAACCGATTAAATCATATCTTCTCTGGTTAAATACACACAACATATGTTTCTGCATTACACGTACAGTGGAGCAATGAACTGGGATTATACTTTCAGTTGGGTGAACGATTATGAAGCGAGCGCTATAGAGAACAATTCTGTGTGGTCTTTGTTAACGAAATAAGACAATGCGTGCTTATTGTTAACCAGCGTTCTTGAAAATGGGAAACATGGTGGTTTGCAGACTTAACACGGTTTGGAAATAATTTCTTCATATTTTTTGGTGTTATCTGTCGTTTACATATCCTTCCTAAAACTCCAAAGTACGCATATTTCCAAACATCTAAATTAGCTAAAAATTTAGGACATGTTACAAAACTATATTTTCTAGAATTTTAGAAGAGTACTTTTAATATTGGCCGGTTATTTTTCACACAGCGACGTTGACTAGGCAATGTACTATTACCTATAACATTAACTAAAACACCAAAGTACGCATATTTCCAAACATCTAAATTAGCTAAAAATTTAGGACATGTAACAAAACTATATTTTCTAGAACTTTAGAAGAGTACTTTTAATATTGGCCGGTTATTTTTCACACAGCGACGTTAACTAGGCATATCCCCATACTTTTAACGTAGGCTATTTGTAGAGGTCACGCGTCAATGGGAAAGAGCACTGTGTATTGTGTATAGGAAAACGGACAGTAACTGCAGTATGTACCATTGTCGGTACTCGGAGTACCTTCAAAGTACCTATTCCACGAGGTATTCGCGAGTTGTTATGTAGCCGGCCTCCTGGGCCACAAGGGTCTGGTGGCCGACGTACAGTAGGTACTCACGAGTAGCAGCGCTGCTACTCTCATGAGAATCCTGTAGTGTAGCTATTGTAGCCCAGTGGTTAAGAGGCTTGGAAATAACTCATAATATCTCATACCCTCGTTTGTATGCCTTTTTTCTAATCCTGCCTCACATGGCAAGGGCTATTTAGCTAGCAATGAGACTGTACAGTGTATGAGCCTTTTTTTCTAATCATGTTTACTGTTGGATTCTGGCCATTACATGGTTATAGTAGGCTTTACTGATTGGTGAGCAATTGACTTCTGACGTCATTGCCTGGCAGAATGCGCTCGCATCACCACAATTTCCGTTGTTTTTTGCCTGGCAGTATGCGCGCGAGTCATATTTTGTTCAGGACCCATGCTTTTAAAACTCCCGCCACATCACAATAACCCAGCAAACACAAAAACGTTTTAAAAACGTTTTAAATAAGTTATATTTTGGATTTTGGTTTAGGTAAAAACGTTTTAATAACATAAAAATGTCGGGTTATATAAAGGTTTTGATAACGTTTTAAAACGTTTTATATGAAAACACACTACAACAATATTTTTTAATGTTTTCAAAAATGTTATTGTAAACTATTTTTATAAATATTTTTGCCAAACATTGTGTCAATACTTAAAGAACATTATGTTAAAATGTTTGAACCTAGCAAATACAGAAATGTTCTTAAAATGTTTTTTTAAACCTTTAAATAACATTTAAATGTCGGGTTATACAAAGGTCATGAAAACGTTTTTAAAACGTTATGGGAAATATTTTGGGCAAACATTTTTCCCAAGATATTTTTTCAACCCCAAAATAACATTCTGTGTAGAATGTTTTGTATCAAGTTTTCATGAATGTTTTTGGAATGCTATTAAAACGTTTTTATACACTTTATATATTTAAACGTTTTCTGTAAAACATTTTTGTTTGCTGAGCAGTAGATTATCAAAAATGTTTTTTAATGTTATGAAAACGTTTTATACCATTAACATACCCTTTATATAACCCGACATTAAACGTTTTCTGACAACCTTTTATAACCTTTTGCGAATGATGTCGAACACGTTTTGTGTTTGCTGGGAAGGCTATTAAACAGTGTGGTGGTTGAATGCAGTTCGCTCAAGCAAATAAATTTACCAGTCCCTTGCCTTTGTTAATTAACATTGAGGTCATCTCATCTATAGGTTCGCATAATTGGAATACAAATCTACCAGTAATGCTTGCTTATATTATCTGTCAATAACTGGAGCCTAATAATGACAAATGTGGGCATTTAATTCTCTCATCTCCCTGATGTGAGAAAGTATAGGTATTGATAAGTGTCCATATTACACTGGGTCAATATGTATGAGTAAGCTTATCAACGCCTTGGTATAATTGAATATGATAGTGATATTTGTTTGAATGAAAATAATCCCTGTTTCTTTGTGCATGAAAGTTAATATACACCTGATCGGCGAACCGTCTTTTTAAAGACAATTTTTGTTACAACTTAGGATCACTGTTTTGCATTTGCAGACAGGGCGGACATAATATTTTGGCATGTCGAGAGCTAGCAGAAGGCATGTAATTTGTGGCAGACCATTTCGATTATTTGGTGCTTTGAGTGAACATAAGGGTTGTGCAATAATTATGAGCCGGGGGAATTTCCAAACGGATCGCAAAAATCACTTGCACCCCTCTCGGCTTGCGAAAAATCGCTTGCCCCCCCTCTCGGACCGCCAAAACTTCTTTGCCCTCCCCCCCGTGAACATGCCAAATTTTTGGGATCCCAATTTGCAAATCTAAATGGTCTAGTGTATGTTGCGAGCGCAGCGAGCAGGAAAATTTGCATATTTAAGCGTTTCCGTACTGTTTTCCTAAGCCTTTTTAGAGCGTTTTATTTAAAAGGCGCCCCATGAAAGTGTGCCAAAAATCGCTTGCCCCCCTCTCGGCTTGCCAAAATTGCTTGCTCCCTTAATGGATTGCCAAAAATTTCTTGCCCCCCCCCCCCCAATTTTACCCTCCCCCAGGGCTCATAATTATTGCACAGCCCCTAATTAATACACAGTGTTTATATTCATGAATATTGTTTATAGCTATTTATACCTGGTAAACAGTGTAATCAATGTCAACTCTGTGATCATTGCTATGCTCCCATCCATTATGCCAACAATCTAAGAGGGACTTTTCGTCACCGACACAGAAGGTAATATGAAGGTGAACTGGTCCACTACCAACTTCAAATTGCTGCGTTAAATCTGGTGATAATGCAGAAGATGAAAAGCCTAATGATCTGCAAGCAACTGAAGCATGACGTGACGACCAATTGCTGCCACCAATGGTCCCCCATGTTCCATTGTTACGTCGTATTTCCAATCTACCTTCGTACTGTGTACTTCCACCGACCAGTCGCAACTCATAAGTATCATTACCATGAACTGTAACAAGAAATTAATGAAGAACTAACGGATCAGATCAGAGATCCTATAATAATGAGATAAGACACTCTCTACAAACTGCCTATACCATGCTATACCGCAGTTGAAAACAGGCAATTCGCAAGCGTCGTCGCCGGCCAAGTCTTACTACGAACGTGTAATGAGAAGATACCATAGAGTCCTACATAGAGGTCTGAGGAAGAGACGGTCCGAATTGACCTACCTTGACCTATAATTAATTAGAGAATCACATTTTGTACCGCTCACAAAAGAAAGAGTATAAGTCCGCAATCATTCTATTGAACAAATAAACAAGCTCTGGCAATGACGTAATCATAATTATAAATGAGAAAATCACATTGTACATGTACTGTCTGCTGTACTAGATGTCTTCCAACAAGTGCCGGAGCCGGGAGTGTCGCGGTCCTGATCAGATTGCTAATGTTACGGAATGACATGATTTTCATCAATGCCGCAGTTAATTTTCAGCAAATCACCTTACAGACTCACATGATAAAATATCTCTACCTACAAAGTGAGCAGTGCTTTTAAACCATTTTAGTGTATCATTTTGCTCTTTATGTTTTAGTATACTGATACTAAGGAATTATAGTAAATCATAGGTATATTTTACAGCCAAAAATCAATTTTATATAACTCATATAAAGACTTTTATCATTTGATTGGTCAATTACTGTTGATTATTTTTGCTATTTAAAAGAAAAAGACTATTGCACTCCGCGCCATTGCAACAGTCCATTTTCTATTGCACTGACTCGCAGCCACCATAGCAACGCGGACAGACGCGAGCGTATAGCGCTCATGGTAACCCACCTCGACTGGCCAATTATAGGTGTGGGTATCGCTTCTAAAATAAATGCAGATTGTAATATTTGTTTAATTTTTTTGTTTCCTGGTGATTTATAAATTAAGTGGAAGAAAAAGAATTTTTATATGAGTTACATAAAACAAATATTGAATGTTTTTTATTCAGTGAAATATGAACTGTTCCATTCACCTCGGCAAAGCATCGTTGAATGGAACAGTCCATATTTCACCTCATTTAAATATTCTTACCTTTGAACTCAAAAACATTCAATTCAATATGTATATACTATTCAAGTACTGTATAATCTATTATGCTTCAGTATCATCCCAAAATGAACTGCCCATTGTCCTCCAGGGCCAATGCTTATTCGCATTAGAAGTGATGAATGATGTAACAGGATAAACTACCATAGCAATAGATTAAAACAATTTTTTTGAATATATCACCCGCCTTTACAAGCAGGTTGCGCTCGTCACCTGTGTATGTCTGCAATTTTACAATGTTTACAATCATGGAAGACAGTACAGTTATAGAAGTAGGATGAACCCGGATTACCCGACGAAAACCTGAGGCAGCCAGTATGGATTTTTGGGGTCAAAACAAGGTCAAATATGAAGGGAATTTACCTTTTTTGAAGTGTTTAGCTGCTACATAATCCAGGCTTATAACTCAAGAACGGTATGTCGAAGGTAGGTCAAACTATACTTTTTCTGAATCCTTGCAATGAAAGGAATAATTTGGCGTGCTTGTTAACTTGAAATTTGACCACTGTGTTGACCTTTAACCTAGAATATGGCCGGAGTGCCGGGAATTATTTTTTGTTAACAACATGAATGTGTTATAGGACAATAAAAGGAAGCTAAAAAGGTGGGTTTGGTAGAGTCCTGGGGAGGGGGCATCATTAACTTCCCGTAGATACCGGACTACATAGGCTATGGTATGGAAACGCTTTTGCAACGTTATTTCGTGGATACTTACCAAATACATTTTGGGCAACAGAACAAGCATCCTTAGTAACGGTGATGATGAACAGCATTTGGATGAGAATCGCAGAAAATCTTGTCATGATGTTCCTGGTCCTGACCATTATCGCTTACCTATATAGAGTTTGCAAGGTACAAGGAAAAGTAAATTTAATTACGAAGTTACCTTAACCCTATATGCCTGTTAGTGTAGTCAATAACTGCATAGTGCACTTCGGGATAAAAGCAAGGAACTTGGCATCAACCTTCTTCCTTCGGATTTATAGTATACAATTATATAAAAGGTGCCCACAAATTCGGAATTGCTAAAAACATAATGGGAAAACATCACCTACACTTGTAATTGCATATTTGCTGAGTTTTCTTGTCACAAAAATCGTGCAGTGTTGTCACAAGATCTATACTCCTACAATTTTATTTCCAAGTTAAGCATTGTTAAGGCTCGGATAGCGACGTTTTCACATTTTTGTGTGGGACCTGAGAGCATATCAGACATATCGAATTGCATTTTGAAAACAAGGAATAATGTCCTTCTGATATCAAATAATTTTGATTTTTTGAAATTCGCGATATAATACACGTTTTATGGCAAATTATTAAAAATTTATATTCTTGAAATTTAACAGTCCTGGAAGTAAATTGTATAAATCTAATGATTTGTACTTAAATTGTATGTAGCTGGGATAAAAATCGTATGAAAATGTTTTACCTTTCGTATTGAAGATAACAATTTCCCCCTAAACACCAAAAAATTGGGTCTCTTTTCAAATTTTTCAATTGATAGTCTTTTCATCCCAGGTATATACATTTTAAGTACATATCATTTGACTTACATAAAGTGAAGGACCGTCGGTAACCGTAGCGGTCGCTGCGGGACAAGGAATTCAATTTTGCAGTTATGGTGTCTTTGAAGCAGGTTTAAGTTTGACCCCTATTTTGACCTGTAACCCCTCTGTGAGCTTAACCTTTGAGGGCGCTCATCTTAAAATAATGCCAGAAAGGGTATTTCCATCCACACCAAAAAAAATCAAAATTTGAAAAATTGTGTTCGAAACCAATTTCGGACACTTTTGATGTCCAAACGATTTTCGGGAAAAAGCGTCTTGACATCAAAAGTGTTCGGAAACCATTTCGGACACTTTTGATGTCCAAACGATTTTCGGGAAAAAGCGTCTTGACATCAAAAGTGTTCGAAACCGATTTCGACACTTTTGATGTCCAAACGATTCTCGGGAAAAAAAGCGTCTTGACATCGAAAGTGTTCGGAAACCGATTTCGGACACTTTTGATGTCCAAACGATTTTCGGGAACAAACCGTCTTGACATCAAAAGTGTTCGGAAACCGATTTCGGACACTTTTGATGTCCAAACGGTTTTCGGAAAAAAGCGTCTTGACATCAAAAGTGTTCGAAACCGATTTCGACACTTCTGATGTCCAAACGATTTTCGGGAAAAAGCGTCTTGACATCAAAGTGTTCGAAACCGATTTCGGACACTTATGATGTCCAAACGATTTTCGGGGAAAAAGCGTCTTGACATCAAAAGTGTTCGGAAACCGATTTCGGACATTTTTGATGTCCACACGATTTTCAGGAAAAAAGCGCCTTGACAAAAGTGTTAAATCCCTAATTTCCCTTAATTTTGTCAATTTCCTTAATTCACCTGAATTTCCTCAATTTCCTTAATTCTCTTCAATGTCCCTTAACTTCCCTCAATTTCCCCTCATTTTCCCAAAGTTCCTTTAACTTCCTCAATTTTCCCAAATTTCCCTTAATTCCCCTCAATTTTCCCCAATTCCCCTCAATTTCCCTTAATTGCCCACAATTTCAATTAATTTCCCTGAATTTCCCCAAAATTGCCCTTAATTTCCCCCATTCCCTGAATTTCCCTTAAAGGGCATTTCGTGATCCACAGCCTCATCCCCCATTTTTCTCAAAAAAGTTGAGATTTTTATATCACTGGAAACCTCTGGCTACATAATGTTTATGTACAAAATATTTCTTGCAGATTAATTCGTTTTGCAAAGATATCGTGAAATTTGAATTTCGTTCTGGTGCACCAGAACGAAATTACAACGCATTGTCTATGGAGCAGTGTAATACACATAATCATGCATAACTCGCAAACGCAAATCGGAATCAACTGAAATTTTTGGAATAGGCTTTTTTCGTGGATATGTACTGAAAAATGTCATAAAAAAGAGGATGCTAGGATCACGAAATCCTCCTATAATTCTTGTCAATTTCCCTTAATTGCCCTTAATTGCCCACAATTTCAATTAATTCACCTGAATTTCCCTTAATTTTCCCAAAATTGCCCTTAATTTCCCCCATTCCCCCCAATTTCCCCCAATTTCCCTTAATTCTTGTCAATTTCCCTGAATTCACCTGAATTTCCTTCAAATTCCCTTAATTCTTGTCAATTTCCCTGAATTCACCTGAATTTCCCTCAAATTCCCTTAATTCTCTTCAATTTCCCTTAACTTCCCTCAATGTTCCCAATTTTCCCTCAATTTCCCCTCATTTTCCCAAATTTCCCTTAACTTCCCTCTATTTTCCCAAATTCCCTTAATTCCCCTCAATTTTCCCCAATTTCCATCAATTTCCCTTAATTGCCCACAATTTCAATGAATTCACCTGAATTTCCCTTAATTTCCCTTAATTTCCCCAAAATTGCCCTTAATTTCCCCATTCCCTCAATTTCCCTCATTTTCCCACTTTTCCGAAATTTCCTTAATTGCCCTATAGGCCCTCTCCCTCACCAAGTAGCATAGCCATGCGACAAAATCTAAATTTCAAAAATGCAGAAAATTGTTGAAAATCGTGTAATGCCCATTTAATGACCTAATTAGCATATTTCGGGACGAAACTCTTTTCCAGTATGGGACCGGTATAGGCCCTCTCCCTCACCAGGTACCATAGCCATGCGACAAACGATGTTGACGTAACAGCATTTTTTAGCGTTTGTTACCAACGGACGGACTAACGGACAAACGGACTAACGGAGAGACATGGTGACTTATAGAGCTGCTACCCGCAGCTAAAAAGAGTGCTCGATCCTGTGAAGGAGAGCGTATACATAACATTAAAAGAAACAAATTTATTCCATGTCCACTACGATCCGTTTCGCCCGAAGGCTCCTCAGACTTATATATCATTAGACTTATACAGTTTACTTCGAGAACGGTTGAATACCAACATTTGACTTTTTACCAGTAGAACATTCCACATATTAGAATGTAATTCGATATGTTTGATGTGCTCTCACAAAATACTATGCAAACATTACCATCCGAGTCCTTAATATCATTTGCATGCAAAGTAAGTCGGATGTGAAAAATGGACATTTTATACAAATATAAAAAGAATATTGATTTCACGTGTTATGTATTTTCTAATCACTGAATTATACCAAAAATAATATTGAAATAATCATTCATTTCAATCAATAGAATAAAAAACTAAGAAGAAAACAAACCCGATTGATATCACCCCTTAATAATTAAAATAAACATATCAAAAAAAGTAACTAAACCCCTTAAGGGTAGACGAGGTATTGTTGGTCGAAGCAACCTAAAAATCGATTTTCATTATCTAGATCAATATATTATTGAAAAATAACACCTTGATGTTTTGCAAAAGTTCATTCTACAAATCGTATACTTTGCAAACTTGCTTAATTTATTGTTGTTAATGAGTTATGTACGTTTTACAAAAGTGTTGTTGTTTCAGCCCTCTTTACAACGTAACACAAGAACCGCAGCACCTATAAAAGTATATCTGTGATATTTTCATTCTTCTACACGCTCGCTATGACTAGAGCAATGCAGCTTTTGCCAAAGCTCACTACCATTCGTAAGATGCTGTGAACTACCAAATCACAACAGTTTAAAATAATGAATAACCTTAAATAATGACCATTATTCAAAAACGGGTGATTGTATTACAAATCTTTAAAATGCGTTGGAAGCAGAATTTATTTCTGCACATTTCGACACCTCATTTGTAGCAATTGACTAAATATTGACGTCACAGCGTACATTTAAATCAATGTAGCCCAAGATTTAAAAGTTGCAGTAAATTTTATTGATTTTGCATTCAGTGTAATGGAAGGAAATCTGTGTAATGATATCCGAGTGTTTTTGTATTGTAAAAATGTGTATGTAAGTGCAACTTTCAAATCTGGACCTCACTACATTAAATTGACCGGTGATTTATTGTTTTCTGGGCTATCGTATCAAATGAGGTGTCAAAATGCGTAGAAATATATTCTGCTTCCAACGCATTTCACGGATTTGTAATACAATAGCCCCTTTTTGAATAATGGCCATTATTTAAGGGGGTTAGTTACTTTTTTGATATGTTTATTATAACAGGAAGTTCATCGCCAGTTCGTTAAGTTTAATTGATAAAAATTAGGCTAAAACTTATAGAGTCCCAAGTTATTCACGTGATAGATGTTTGCTAATCTGTACCCTTTTAAAAACATTTTTAAAACACCTTATAATGAGTGAATAATTTCCAACTTGTTTTGAACATGTTGAAGGACTTATATTTTGCAATTGGTAAACAAATTACTCCCTGGCACTATAATGACATGATAATTATGTCATGTTCATTATAACAATGTTTAAAATTGTTTGAAACGTGCTTAATTAACAAGTTCCACGTCATCAAGCACCATAACGATATCAGGTTTCATAACAATTATTTCTGTTGCCAGCACTCTGCTGACAGTCTCCAGGCGGCGGATGACATGGTCGAGCCGGCAACTTGTGAAACCGCCCGGCCGTATGGCATTTTCCAATATAATCGTTTAGTTTTGTGGGGTTCATTATCGAACCCCAACGGTTTTAGCTTGTATTTATATTATTTATCAACATAGGCCTATTTGTTTGTGATATTTCAAGCGTTTTAAAATGTCAAAATAATCCCATTCAATTACACGGTTGACGATGAAAATTTACTGAATTTAGAGAATGCAATGCGACCACCACCTGACAGTCTCCTTTTATATAGGCCTAAATCCAAAAATCATATTTGTTTTATTTCAATATAGCCCCCTACCCTTTCTCACCAACCTCCCAAAAGCATTTTAGTCTTTTTTTTTTTTCTTGGCAGTTATTTTTGATGTGTTCCGAATCCAGTTAAGTGCAATTCTAAAGCGTTCTTATTATTTTCATGTTTTTAATTATAATGTATGTATTTTACATGATTCTATTTTAATGTAAATGTCATGGAATCCCGGGCATGCAATTCAGTCGTTGGCTGCTATGTGATTTGTAACTAATATACAATACAATACAATACAATACAATACAATACAATACAATACAATACAATACAATACAATACAATACAATACAATACAATACAAAACAAAACAATACAAAACAATACAAAATCATATGGGTCCAAGTCAGTCAGAGATAATAGAGAGTTTGAGAAATGAAATTTCTTGCTCATATTTACTTCAACGTGAACTTCACCAACAGCATCTTGTCGTTTAAACTCGTGACATGTGTATCAATCAAAAGAAGGATAATGTAAGCGACTGCATCAAATAATAACTCGAGTTGCACTATGTCACGTAAACAGCTTGCTCAGGAATGCGTGGAATGCGGGCTAAGTACGTAAGTTGTGAACTTTGTCTGATTTGTTGTTAACGAGGAGTGCCAGGTGACACCTGCATACTCAAGAATAGGGCGCACATAACCTTTGTGCACAGTTATCATTGTTCGTCATCATTGAAACCAAATTTTTTCAGCAGTTTAAGCATTATACAACATTTGGTTTGACTTCTTTGTTATTTCATTAACAGTTTTGTCCCATGTCAAGTCATTTTGAAGGTGAACACCTAGTATCTTAGCCTCACTTACATAATTCAGGGTCTTACCAGCTATCTTAAGCTCAATAGGGGGTGGTGGTTCATTTTTGAAACAGACCTGGATGGCCTGACACTTGCTAGGGTTCAAGCTAAGCTTGTTTTTGTTTGTCCACTCAGTAAACTCGTCCAGTGTATCTTGAAGCTTGCTTAGTTGGGAATATAGATGATTTTTAGCAAGTGTCAGGTCATCCACGTACTTCCAACAGTTGATGCTTGCATCTTTGGTCTGAACTGCATCATTAATGATAACCTGGAAGCCAATTGGGCCGAGTTTAGTCCCTTGTGGGAGGGCACCATTGAGAGCTTTGAACTCAGAGAGTGATTGATTGTAGCGGACACATTGCATACGGTTGCTGAAAAAGTCACACAACCAGGGAACGCTGACAAAGTCACAGAGCCAGGAATACGCTTAGGAGTGGGCTAGTAGCCCCTAAAGACAAGTTAGAATCCTTTAAACAGTCTGGGATCGATGAAATAACCTGCGCCGACTGTGACGTACAAATATTTGACTATTTCGTTCAACAAGAGTGTCCCAAAAAAGGTTAATTGTAGATCTTTGAAAACAAACGATGTATATGTTAACAAATATCACTGTCATTTTTATGTACCATATGTCAAGTTCTCAACTTGTGTGCTTAGCCCGCATTCCACGCATTCCTGAACAAGTTGTTTACGTGACATAAATGCAACACGAGGTACGTCACAGCCACCGTGCATTTGGCGGGACATTTAGATAGGTCTAGTCATAGCATGGCAGATGCAGTATTTTATTCTGATGACCAGAGAATAAAACTTGTTCAGTTTTATTTCAAGAGATCAGTCAAAAATGTACAGCATATAACAAAGCCTAAATGCAAAAGATTGTAATTAACTTCACTATATTAATGAAAATCTTATGTACCCTTTGTCAAGTTCTCAACTTGCGTGCTTAGCTCGCATTCCACGCATTCCTGAACACGCTGTTTACGTAACGTGACATAAATGCAGCACGAGGTACGTCACAGCCACCGTGCATTTGGCGGGACCTTAAAGTAGGTCTAGTCATAGCATGGCAGATACAGTATTTTATTCTGATGAACAGGGCAAGTTAGCGAGTTAGGGAGGGCGAGTTAGCGCAGCGGTAATGACCTCGCTTTGCACCACTGAGGTCCAAGCTCCGGCGCGGCCCAAGGACTCATGTGCACTTGGTTTATCCCGATTCCATGCTCGCTCTCGCAGGTTTTCTCCGGGATCTCCGGTTTCCTCCTGTATCGCAAAAATCGGTGATTAGTTGTTTGGTTCAAACCCAATGGAATTTGGGGAGCTGCACAGATAATTGGTGGATGTTACAATCTAAATGCGGATTGGTGTGTGCCGTTCGGCAGCAACCTAGTTGATGCGATCTGATTGTGATGATTCACCATTGCAGAGAAAATAAAGCGCTTTGAGTCCTCTAAGATCTGGAGAAAGGCGCTTTATAAATCCAACATTTATTTATTTTTTTATTTATAACAGAGAATAAAACTTGTTCAGCTTTATTTCAAGACATCAGTCAAAAACGTACAGTATATAACACAGCAGCGATTTCAACTCAACAAAATATAAAAACAGCCTAATGCAAAAGATTATAATTAACTTCACTATGTTATGACATGAGATATACCTTGCAGAAACGCCTTCACCAAAAATGTGTTCTTCTGTATTGGCCTTCTAAAACTAAGACTTATTTTCAGTGTACATTATTTACTTTTCAAAATGATTCTTTTGTGCAACGTGTCCAACCATGAAAAAAATAAGAGAAAAATTTAAAGTAATATAAAAAATATAAAAACAAAGGTATACTTGTGTTCAACTTTATTTGTACGATATTTTAATGGTTAGTCACTCTTGACACCCCGGTCATCTTGCGCTCATAAGTTAAGTTGAGCAAATAAGGCCATCTTAATTTAATAGTTCGTCTCAAAGCCCCCGCGCGCATCAGTAAAATCGTCCGCTTTTGGGGCGTTATTTTGGGTTTTTTTCCGCTGTTTCATTATTTTTTTATTTTTTCAAAATCCACCACACAAAAATTCACGTCTGACAACGTCAGACGTCAAAATTGCCCAAATTGTAAATCTCAATAAAGTTCTTCATCTTGACCACAGTGAAATCTCCTTGAGAGATGAAAAGGTGGTCTTTTCTTGTCAAAAAGCTTGTCCCACAGATACAATTTAACATCGATTTTTAAGCGGATTTAATCCATCCAATTGGGGCAGTCACAACACCAGTTTGGTGCAGACGGGACCAGAAATAGCAGTGACACGCATAAAATGATTTAAGACTGCAAATTAACAAGTTGACGTTCAATATAATTTTCTCTATCTCCTTCCCGAAATAAAATAAACAATTCCTAATAAGGCATAACCAATTTTCAGAGTAGAACAGTTAGGGACTTGCGCTGCAGAAGTACCTACCCAGCAAACACAAAAACGTATCTGTTCCACGTCGATAATGTTTGTATGGTACTAAAAAATCCCACCTTAGATATCAGAACAAATATTAGGTGATGGGGTATATCAAAAAGAGACACTTTTGGGCAGGTTATCAATTTTGAGTGTCTTACATATCTTAAATATAGAGACATTTTGCTCCACAACGCCATTTTCTCAAATGAACACATCTAAGCGAAGATATTGAGTTCGTAAGTTAAGGTATTTTAAAATTGGAAATTGAGATATCGGCCATTAAAAATATTATTGAAAATATTGAGAGTAAGAATAACCTTGAAAAATGTCTCAAAAAATACAAGATGCCAGTTATATTCCAGTCTAAAACTATCAGACAATATTTTAAACGATATTAACATCACAAATTTGCAACAAACCCAAGTTGTGAAAAAATTACCTCCGGGCAGATTCTTTGGTATTTTTTCATTTACGATCCTGCCCAAAAGTGTCTCCTTTTGAAATACCACGTTGGATACAATATCTTATATAAAGAACATACTCACAGTTTGTAATTGCTGGCACTTGCTTGTTTATGACATCTTTTCCTCCGAATGAACAATGAACCTGTCTCATCGCGTACGACAAACGTTATAGACCTTCGTGTGTAATCTTAGAATAAGGCCGTATTAATCAACTTGTTACCCATAATACCTCAGTCTCTGTCATTAATCAGTTTTTTTTCTTTTCATAGATTTTATTTTTCAAACATTTCGGAATGCTTCAGGAAACTTTTTTACGGATAAATAAGTTTATTAGAGAACAAGCATCCCTTTTAAGTCCTCCACGGTATTTCGCAGAATTGCACATATGAAAAAGAAAGAAAGAAAAGAAGAAGAACTAACAATGCTGATTTAACATTGAAGAGAAGAAGAATAAATAAATAAATAAATAAATAAATAAATAAATAAATAAATAAATAAATAAATAAATAAATAAATAAATAATTAAATAAATAAATAAATAAATAAATAAATAAATAAATAAATAAATAAATAAATAAATAAATAAATAAATAAATAAATAAATGGGGGCGCAATGCGGCCGCATGGCAGTGGAGAAGTTGTAAGGATTTCATGACTCCCAACACAAACTTTCAAATCTGCCTGGACTTTCTCAGGGTGGTGGGACTGGAAACTCAGGTACTGGTAAACATGGTCTGACTTGTGATGTTCCGTATACCATCTTCTTTGCTGACTATGAGGGTATCCAGAAATAGGATAGTTCCTTCCGACTCTTCCTGAAAGGTGAACTTTACGGGCCAAAACTCAAAAATGGTGCTATCACATTGTAATGTTATGTTCCTCTCAAAGCTAGGGAGCTGCCATTTTCTTCGGAAGGGTGTCATGGACATTTCGGAGTCATTTGGTTCCACTAACGTGAGTTTCCTGTAGCAGGTCTAAAAAGTCAAGTGCGAAATGCGGTTTATTATTATTATTATTTTTTTAATCCTTACCTTAAAATAATAATAATGGAATGGGAATTTACAGTGGGTCTAAACAAAAAATCACATTTCTTCATATTTAAGAATATTTAAGATCCCCTTTCAACCTGCAGATCAAAAATGAAATGCGCGCGCTACATCAGTCGTGTGAACATTTTACCCTTTTATCTTGGGAATCCTAGGATAGAATTAATTTATAAGTAGTTTGTGATTTGGTAATTTAGAATTATGTACTGCCAAAAATGCATGCCCAAGATAGAAAGCAAAATATAATCTCTCATTTACTGGTCTGGAATTATAATTGTTTTAGACATGAGTTTAAATTATTTGCTAACATTGATACTTCAGATATTGCTACAACAAAGTTTGTGTTTGAGTTTATTCAACGCATAAGATCAAACTAGGCTATCAACGCAGAGGAAGAAGTAAAAAATAACTAAAATGTTCATAAACAGAACGGGTATGAAATATTCAAACCTGTTTCGTAATTAAAATGACCACAAAGGGGCTGACATTACACGTGATAGCAGTTCACGTTTGAGAACATTTTTGTTCCTCGTTAGGGCCTATTGTCTATACTTGTATATTAATTTGATGTCTTCTGATTGGAATATAAGCTGATTGGGCCTATTGTCTAATCATGACTTGTTATTTAATTCTAATTAATTTATTCATATTGATTATCATCATTGACAAGAATAAATTTTGTACGAGTGTATAGTGCATTTACGTTTATATATAATTAACCTTCAATGTGGTGACGTCAACAGCCAAAGAGGGAAGAATGGCATCCAAGATTTGAGGTAATTGCAGGCGGCGGATGACATGATCGAGCCGGCAACTCGTGAAACCGCCCGGCCGTATGGCATTTTCCATATACTCGGTTAGTTTTGTGGGGTTCATTATCGAACCCCAACGGTTTTAGCTTGTATTTATATTATTTATCAACATAGGCCTATTTGTTTGTGATATTTCAAGCGTTTTAAAATTTCAAAATAATCCCATTCAATTATACGGTTGACGATAAAAATTTACTGAATTTAGGGAATGCACGTCATACACCACCTGGGTAATTGTGTGGCCAACATAACAGAATGGTTGATAACGCTTTTTCAATGGAGAACTTTGCTGCTTGGATGATGTCACGATGAGGTCAGCATTTATTCCGTATTGAAAAGCGTGTTCCGACGGCTCTGCACTCGACCGGTCTCTTTTAAGGTCGTGTCTTCCTTAAGGGTGTATGGATTTCAACTGGAATAGCCCAATTTATACTACATCGCTGAGAGACGAGCGATTGGTATTGGACCAATAAAGTAGCGCGCTTTTCTCAATGCAACAAAATGCGCTCTATACCTTATTGGCCTAAATTAATTATGTATTTTTTGTTATCACTCCGAAGAACTATTCAAAATGTATAAAGAAGTTAGTTTTAATGTTGTTTGCGTACATTTGGTTTGTGTTGTATCAACAGCCTTTTGATGTAGGATGGTGCGCCGTTGTCAGTTACGTCTCCGACTACCCAGCCCCACCCGGATTGTTCTCATAAAAGCTGTGATTTTGGTATGAGAAGAAAGCTTGAGGCGAGTAAACTAGCCTTACATTACAATTACAGGGTGAGTAAAAAAAAGTGCAATAGAGCAAAGAATCGATATTTATGTAAGAACCAAATTGAACTTTCCCATTATTGAAAGTTTTTATAAATGCAACACTCAATAATCACCTTCTGTGCAAAAATGAGGTGACTCGCTACCGTTTAATTTGTATGAGTCCTTTTCCTGCGATACCCAATTTCATTATTATTTTGTCCACGAGGTACCATGTATTTTGAATGAGAGCACACAGTGCGCGGTTAAAGGCACCATCTCTGAAACTAACTTTAACTTAAATAAGGTTGATTTTTGCGTTACTTTAATTTTTTCTGCTCAAACAAACTTTCTAACATTACTTTAAGTCCTTCATACCTCAATCGACTGCAACTCCATTTTTTTAAACCCCAATATGTCCAGCTTACTGAATATTTTGTAATTCACTCCACTTCAATTTGCGCGAATTTCATTTCGACATTTGAAAAACCCGCCTACAAATTTTTGTTTTCGATAGAGAATAAACATCGTTAAAGTAAAGGGAAAATGAAAATAACAACAAATAATGTTTCTTCTCCTTAAACAAAACCAAGGTCAATAACACTTAGTGTGCTCCATTTTATTTCAATGCCAATGAGGTTAAGAAAATGGCAGTTGTTCCAAATCTACCTTACACAGAGTGGGCTGACTTTCAAATTTTCGATGTCTCTTGGACAAACATTAAAATTGGGAATCGCTATAAAATGTGTCATAAAAACAAAACGGTAAATGCTAATTCCTTGATTTTTTCACACATGATCTCTAATGGATATGTTATGTATAAAATGTTTTAAAAACTAAAAGGTTCAACTCGGTTCTTAAATAAATATGGATCCTTTTCTCTATTGCACTTTTTTTGACTCACCCTGTACAACAGTTTATGCAGTATTTTATTCAACTTTTTGTAAAAATAATAGTGAACGTGATAATTGTAGTTAACAATTTTTTTATTACATTTTACAACTGGTCTGGGTTTTAAATTATATTTTTATTATACTTGATAATGTGTAGTATTTTTAAGTCTATTCAATTTTTATATTGAATTTGTTGTATTGTGTGATTATGATGTTCCTTGTCTTAATGTAAAGCGCATTGAGAAATATGCGATTCACGATGCGCTATATAAATGTATTATTATTATTATTATTATTATTATTATTATTATTATTATTATTATTATTATTATTATTATTATTATCATTAATATTATTACCAGTATTATTATTACCATTATTATTATTATTGTATTGCACACATCAAGCGGAAGTTTTAATTCCTACATTCCTCGTGGCATCGTGTGTAATATTTACCTATGTAAAAGGAAGTTGCAGTAGGTTAATATTGACAATACATGGTGTCAATACTGAATATATACAGTTATATATCCCTTTGTTCATAATCATGGGTATATCACAAGTACAAGTTCATTTCATTATTTTCACTCCTACGATACAAAACCACATAATGCAATCGAAACTCTCTCATTATCTCGCCACAGTTCCATTTGTGTCAACTTTTCGATGATGAAGAAAATGGACATTAGATCTCTAGGAATAGTATTGGAGTCCGTGTCATTAGAACACATTATGATGCAGTATTCCAAAATCAGGTAGTTTCATTAGTTTGTCAAACCTAGTCCGCGACAACTGTGTCACACTTTAGTCCGCGGTAACTGTGTCAAAATATGGGGATGGATTCGGTCTGAATAATCCATTGTCAGTAATTGATAATATATTTTACTTATTACGCAGTTTACTGCTAGTTTGTTAAAAGAATCATATTTGCACCAGCTCGTGATCTGTCTAGTTGCAAGTTACGGGTTTGCATGGTTAGAGGCAGCCCATTTTAGGCTACTCTTGAAACTGCATAGCCGACAACGCTACAAAATAATTTATAGGTCTGCAGAGCAAGTTGAAGCTATTTAGCTTAAATTGTACCTTATTCGACCCGTAAAACGAGCACCATGATGATTCGTCTCTGTATGGTGCTTGTTGCCGTGATGTTCGTGTTCGTGTCGAAAATTAGCGCCCAAAGTAATTCTGAAGAATTGCAAGAAAAAAGGGGGCAAAAAGTTTTACGCAAACTCGAGGAATTACTGGAAGTTAAGGTAAGTCGGAATATCGCGCGCAGAAATAAATGATTATCCTAAATTTGGCAGAAGATAAACCGCTTTGGAATAATGGTCTTTTATTAAGTAGGGGTATACTTTTGTGTTTGTATGATTTATGTTTTCATGACCATTGCAAGCCAACATTTTTATTTATATGACCAAAACCAACAAAAAAAACCTATTTAAAAAACCCCGCGGTTTAAACGTTTTACATTTTTGCATTTGCTGGTTATGTGTGGAAAACAGAACAAGACATCGTTTACGCACTCCACCCAATGACTACATACAGAAGTGAAAGGCATTATGACGTCTCATTTGGTGTAATGGTCCCAATATTGATGTAGCAGCATACATTTTGACGTGTGCAACCCAAGATCTGAAAGTTGCAGCACTATCCAGTGGTCATTATTCATTTAATGTAAAATTTAAACATGAAGATTTCAATAATAATGGTCCTCGGGGTATCAATTTGAGTTCTCGGGAGTAGGCCTAATGTAATGTAAAGGCACCACTCATGCACCAGACCTATAATAAATCATGGTTATTCCTAAAAAAATGATGGTAAAAATCAAAAAGACCATGAGAAATAATACTATTTCATATAAGCTTAACCACTTTTCGTAGCAAGTTTTACACATAAACATCGGTGATACTAAGAATAGTCTCGGTCCCAGCCGGTCCCATGGAAGAATAAAATCCAAATTGCGATTTTATGATAATAAAAGGGCACTCAGTGAAATGGTAAAAGAACACTATAAATTATGGTCATTAATTTATATACAGGTTGTCACAGAAAAAAATACCGAGGGAATAAATTTGGACATAAGTCGAGAAACAGAATCCAAAAGTCTAAAATTCAGCGTGTAGCCCATCTTGTTCGCATCTTGTACGCTAAATTTACTGGAATTGGTTGACTAATTGCGAAGAAATGAGCGATTACATAGCGCATGCGTCAGTTCACTTCATTCCAAGTTTGAAAGAAAGATCATTGAACACAATCCGCACTATTGGTTAACTCTCAATGGGCTTCATATTTTGTTCGGTGAAATCCTTTTCGTCTTTCTTTTAAAACAATTCTTGCAAAACATTTAATTAGGTTTTGTTCAAATTAGAGAACCTGCACGATATTGAAAATGAAAACTTGCATGTTGCATGTTAGATGATGCTCAGTACTTGAAACTATCTTTTTTCGTTAATGATGATATAAATGTTGCATAAAGAATTATCGCATAAAGAATTCCACCTGGCTTAAATTGTTCACACACTTTAATGTTTTTGGAATATTTCCAAGAAATTGTAATGCAAAGTTGCAATCTTTTATAACTTCAACATTAATGTTGTATGGTATCAGAAATCACACATAAAGCTGTAAGCACTTGATCATTGTCATTCTTTACTCAAATGTTCATTGGAAAGTTAAAACATAATATATTTGCACCACCTAAAGAATTAAAGTTGGAAATCTTCCAATTGCAGAAATCAAAGCTTTTCCGGACAAACAGTCGTTCATCTTCAGTGAAATTATGAATATTGTAACAGCGTCGGATTATAAAATATATAATGTGGACAATATTTAATGAGATACACAAACTTTTGTGAGCGCGTACGAAAAAGCGCCTGTTGATCATACTTGGAATGAACTGCATTGATGCGCCCATGATGTAATCGTTAACTTCTTCGCAACCAGTCAACCGAATCAAATACAATTTTCGTATGTGAATAATGACCACTGGATAGTGCTGTGATTTTTTTTTATTCTAATGTCTATTTCTTGACTTACGTTCAATTTTATTCACTCGGTATTTTTTCTGGGACACCCTGTATACTCACAGTTGCGGCACTTGCGGGGGTGGCAAGAGGGGACATTTATTTTGAGCCACCCGTAAAAAAAAAACCTGCAGTCACTTCTCATCAAGTGTTGTCAAAGGCAACAGTGTTGTTGAAACGTACAAGTAAGTGCATAAATTGGATCAGATACAAGGAACATTGTTTACTGAGTTGACTCTACCGACCCTGATGATTTTATTCATTCATATTATTATGCTATTTCGTTTTAAGGAATTACTCGATCTGCTTAAAGAAGATTCAAATGACATGAATGATGAACAAGACAACAAACGCACAGAAGAAACCATTGAACTGGGAACATCTGAAGAACTTGACGAAGAAAGAAGAGGTAGGCCTAGAAACGAACCCATTTTACCTGCCCGACCGACGTACACCTTTTTCCATCATTTTGTTTTGTAGCTAAAGTTCTATTAAACATATCCATCTACAAAGTACTCACATTTTATGGAGACTCGACGTTTCGAAACCTACTTATCTGGTTTCCTAGTCATGAGTGATTACTTGATCCAGCAACAATGGTGGTGTTTCTAGAAGATGTAGTGTTTTTATAATTCTTCATCACTCCTAGTCATGAGTGATGACTTGATCCAGCAACAATGGTGGTGTGTCTAGAAGATGTAGTGTTTTTATAATTCTTCATCACTCACCAGACAAGTAGGTTTCGAAACGTCGAGCCTCCATAAGATATGAGTACTTTGTACATGGATATGTTTTTATAGAACTTCAGCTACAAAAAAACACGATGGAAAACATTAACTATCCAAAAGAGCCTCTCTCAGGATAATTTTCCTTAACATTAACGAATATCCCCCCGGAGAGTGTACGCATGCGTGACCAAATTTTTTTCGAACACCCCCTGAACAAGTTTTCCTCTGTGAGCAAAATAACCCCCTTAAGCAAGTTTTCAGCGCGCTTTCCCCAAACTTTGACCCCCTAAACAAGTTTTTGTCTAATTTTGACCCCCTAAACAAGTTTTTGTCTGAATTTGACCCACTTTACAAGTTTTGATAGATTTTGACAACTTTTTGTAGGCCTTTTAAACTTGTCATTGAACGCTAAGAGTCTACCCCTCCCGGATATACCCCGTATCACTTTTACGATGAATTCAGATCAGAGTGTACCATGAGGCTGTCAGATTCGTATATTGTTACATTGGATTCTCGTAAAGTAGTTTTGTGAGAATGCAAAATACTATAAATATACAGGGTAATTTATCCAGAGGCAACGTCATCAAGTAGTAGGCCTATTCACATCGTATTTGGTTCCGAATTCCGCACCTAAAGTTTTATCGTGTCCCAGTATCGCGTGTCCTTTTCTTGCTTTCTACCGCAAATATAATTTCCTAAAGTAATCCAGAGAAGGGGAAACTCACAAATCTACCAGCAGGAGTAGTAAATAATGTGAGGAAAAGTTCTGAAAATCTTTTTGAAATACATGATATTTTCGTCTCCCCGTCTATCCACTGAACTATATACCCATCATAATTCAAGCAATATTGTATAACGTCATTAATTAATATGCATGTTTTTTAATCTAAATGGTATTTTACATAGAAATACGAGGCCATAGTTAAGGGCTGGGGTATGAACGTTTGGACAGTATTTATTTTGGGACATCAGAGCACATCAGACATATCGAATTGCATTCTGAATACGAAGAATGTCATTCTGATATCAAATAATTTTGATTTTTTGAAATTCGCAATTTAATACACATTTTATGGCAAATCATTAAAATTGATATTTTTGATATTTAACAGTACTTGAAATAAACTGAATAAATCTGATGATCTATACTTAAAGTGTATGTAGGTGGGATAAAAAGCCGACGATCAATTCAAAATTTTGACCTTTCGTATTGACGATATGGATTGTCTTCCCCACAACACCCATCAAAAATACGGTCTTTTTGGGAAAAAATCCATATTTTCAATATGAAAGGTCAAAATTTTCAATTGACCGTCGGCTTTTCCTCCCTGCTACATACACTTTAAGAATATATCATTAGATTTATATAATTTACTTCGAGGACTGTTATATATCAAAAATATGAAAAATATCAAATTTTTATAATTTGTCATAAAATTTGTATTATATTGTGATTTTCAAAAAATGAAAATGATTTGATATCAGAAAGACATGCTTCGTATTCAGAATGCAATTCGATAGGTCCGAGGTGCTCTCATGTCCCACAAAAAATACTGTCGAAACGCAATAAACGCTCATTTTAGATCCCTTTAATAACATGTACACGTTATGAAATATATTTGCATAACAGAGTGACACTTTAGGTTTGGAGTATGCTGTAAACATTTCTATGAACGGGGAATTCTGGCAGTGGAATAAACTTTTTCGGAACCGGAGTTTCAGCAGATTTGAAAAACGAATTAAAATGGCACCCTAAATGCGTTACAAACCATTTTATAACCACCCCTTTTCATGAAAATCGCCGTTTTTTACCCCCTTAACGCGTCACGCGCGTAACGTGCTCAACCAAGAAAAAACACCCCCTTTCACGCGTTTTTTTTGGTCACGCATGCTTACATCATTATATTTGAGTGGCCCCCCGGGCGAATATCGACCCTAATTTGCAAAATTTCTAAAAACATCATCTTTTTTTAAAGATCTGATAATTTGTTTCTGTATTTCATATGCGTACTTTTCTTATTTAAATAAAAATTAAAAATAACGCTAATATGAAGCCTGTATAAATAATAATTTTTTATTGAAATGTCTCGAGATTCGTCAATAGAACATGGTTTTCTCTTTCGTTGCTAGTAGATCTATTACATTCGTGCGATTTGAGTCAGTCGCAACGATAATTTTTGACGAGATATGGAAAAAAAACCGATATAAAATTGAACCACTTTTGAATAAAGTTCAGAGACAGCTACCAGACTTGGAAATTTTGCATGTGAAATCAAAATGGCAAACTACTGAAATTTCCATTATATCCCCGACATTTAAAGGCTGCTTATACAAATGAAGACTAATTGATGTTTCGCAATCGATTTAATAATTCATCTGAAAATCTAAGTAATTTAATGATACAATCATTTTTGCATTTTAGACTATTCTACAGACTATGACTGCGCCCACCGCGACCATCCAGACTATGGATGTGTTGGGAAATGCATAGCCACTTCGAAATGTCCTGGTAACCACTACATTTCTAACTTATGCCCAAATAAACCGGCCGACGTCAAATGTTGTTTCACTGGTAAGTTATATCATTTTGAGGTGGGGACGTAGGGTAAAAAAGGTTCGCACCCCGCTACAGCCTTATTGCACTCTAACATTAAGGCTGCAAGCAGGGCTGAGGCTGCTGACTTCCACAGTGAATACTCGCAACTAATTGTTTTCAAATATAGAAGAGACCCGCAGGGTATGAAAGCAAGGTTAAATATAACAATTTGTGACACCACAAAATATAAATGTTTTGTCATTCTTAAGCATGCAACCAGTACCGGGTATTTATTAGAGAAATTTCGGAACCTGCAGCAACTTTGATAATAAAAGTCCAACTGTGTTCTGTTGATACTAGTGGGGAACACCCCACCTTCGCGTCCTTTATCATTGGTGTCTATAATGCTAAAAGATATGTTAGTATGATAACAGTCAATGTCTAAGCTGACGAAATAAAGTTGGACGTGGGCAATTAGTTGATACCTATTCACGTCAGTAGCCCAACATTGTTGCCAAGCGAACCAAGATGCAGATTCCAAGTTGCACTTAAACCTACCTTAAATTTAACCCAGTCATGGTCATGCAGAACAGTGTCATGCAGAATGTCATATTCACTGACTTAGAATTTGCATTTGTTTTAATAGGATCACCGTGACAACAAGGTTATTGCCACAAGCATGATTAAATAGGCCATCAAAATGAGCAGAACATGATGGGGCGTCCTTTTGCGATTTCAGTTTGAACAATTCTTGTACAAAGTTAGAGTTGTGGATTTACTTAGGGAAGTCACTTAATTCTGACTGCTTCACTCAGCAGGACCTTCTGTGCAAGCAGTACCTTCATGTAATAGGTATAGGCTGATGGTGGGGACTAAGAAGATAAACAGACTCGTGGTTACGAAAAAAGTAGCGAACCCCCACATCAACATTATAAGACGATTACACCCAAAGGAGTCTGACAGGTCCATAGCCAGGGGTGTGCAGGGGCTGCGACGCACCCCAATCGACAAATAGGTCCACTATGTCAGGCGGAATGTACCTAAGAAAGTCCAAATTAGAAAGAAAAGAGATCACTTCAAAATACTCAGCAGTCCGAAAAGTCCACTTCGTGTATAATTTATTTTGGAAAAAGGTTAACATTTTGGAAATTCCGGACATCACGCGAAAAACATCCTGGTTTCGGTCCTGCTGGGTGCACACCAGTAAATAGCTCCCATTGACTTTCTGTACAAACAGGGTCCAGGAAAACGTCATTTTCTTGACTCCAGAGCGAGTCAGTTCTTCAAAACTTACCCTTTCTGCAAGTCGAAGGTCAGATGAAGTCATCTATTGTAGAAATTATATACGGAGTCCAGCAATTTTTTTTTTTTTTTGCCGACTAGATCACCCTATAGCCCATACAGCGTACGCCACCTTACGAATAGCTTGGTGTTTCTGAAATGTAACACATTTTGAAAGTTTAGTCAAATTGTAATAAAAAGTCAGATCCTGCTCATTTTTCACAGACAATCTATATAAATATGACTCAGGGCCTAATAGTGGGGTTTTAAGCCTTTTCTAATGGATTTAATTCAGTCGTATTGCACGTTTCCTCGTTTGAAACACTGATTTTTTTCTCCCAGGGTGTAGGAGACTTTTATTTACTGGTGTGCACTCTGCTAAGAGAGTTGGACACGCCCGGCCTGTGAACACGACCATGAACCTTTTAATACCAATGTAAACCTTAATAGTGTTCTTTTGTATTCAATCATTACAGCGAATTCTGATTCCCAGTGCACGTCTGGTTTCTCAGATGGTCATTGCATAGCAACATCACAATGCCCCAATAATGATTACGTAAGCAACTATTGCCCTACGAAACCACCTGGTGTAAAATGCTGCCGAAGTAAACCAACAGATACTTGTCCCAATGATGGTAAGACCAGAGCTCATTGTATCGTTTCAGTCACAGACTACCACAGACTATGTACCGGCAGTCAAATTCCCCGTGCAAATTCCCCGTGCATCGATTGTGCCGTGTCTTACAATCACGTCAGCGTTGTGTGTCTTCGCGTATACGCGGTAGAGCTTTGTGTACCTTCGCAATTACGCGATAGACCGTAAAAATACGCGGTAAGTGCGTAACAGTTTTGTCTGTCGTATTTCATGGAACGATTTGCCATCATTATCGGGGGATGCGGAGACTTTGACTGCTTGTACTCGGCCTGTTATTATTTTAATCCATGGTTTCAGTAAATCATCCTCATGCTTCAGTCCAGGAAACGGAGGATATAATCAGAAAAAAGGATCGCTTATGAATAGTGAATACAACAAACTTGAAGCTCTTGAAAGGCCCAATGGCTTGGTTTATTGAATAACAATAGCTTATATTAACTTATATTAACCAGCTTATAGGGATGGTATAAAACCCAACCACCTATCGACTGCTGGCGCTCTGGTAGAACACATGGCACAGTGTCAACACCCTATATTATAAATAGTTTTTCCATACAGCTCCATACTCCGTTGGTGAGCGACGGGCGATTGGTATTTCACCGAACGCAAGAAACGGAGTCCTATCTGATTGGCTAGAAATCGATCGCTAGATCGCTCAGTGGTAAAGTACAAACTCAAAATGTATTCAATCCTATTGAATCAATATTCTATTATTGACACAGATAAAGAAAGTTCACATATGCATTGTGTTATAGACTTGTGATTGAATATTCTATACAAGCACCTGGATCTTAGGTGAATGGGCTAAATGTGTTCCTTTATATAATTGTAATTCTCAAAATTAAATATATCACAATTTTGATTTACGATTTAAAAATCGTTACGCATAAAATGCAGTAAAATATATCCACAGCAAACAGCAATGGCCGCTAATTAGTGTATTGCATTTCAAGTTAGTGTATTAAAAACAAAACCTGGGTTTTACCTGAAAACAAATCGAATTTTCTTGTAATAGCAACATCATATGGGGTACTAGAGCATGCGCAAATCGTAATAATGTGTAGAATAGAAACTTGGTGGTATCTCACATGATAGTCGTATGGTGTAAATGGTATGCTCAGCCTGAGTCGATCGGCCTATCTCGAACAAAATCGCCATGCGTAGCTGTTGAAAAACGAGAGGATTCGTCGTACTATCACGGCAAATTTTGACACGAAGATATAGGGATGATGACGATGTGCATGGTTAAACGGTACGGTTTTCTATTGTTCTGAATAATAGAAAACAGGTACATGTACAATCGTGGGGTTCTGCCAGAGGATTTGAAGCCATGTTTTACGTATTTTGTAACTCTTATTCTTCAGCTTAAGTTACAGACAACAACAACACTAATAACAATAATAAATATAATGATAATAATAATCGCATCCATATATGGATTTCCGAATTCCAATTCAGGTTGTGGGTCATCCTTAAAGACCAAAGCGTGCAATGTGAAATCCAATTCCAACATACGACTTCGGGACAACAATTCAGTATTCAACAGCAAAGGTAACAATGATGGAGCGGATGCCACGTCTAACATCGCAGACATGTGTAACGGGAAAAAGTCAAAGCGATCAAGGTGAGACTCCGCTCCGTCTTTAATGACCTAAAAATGTTACCTGTTGTAAAAAATTGTAAATAATTTTGGATTTTGTGGCGTATACCGACCAGGAGGTTCAGGGTGTGTGGGTGTGATGGGGTGGGGGGGGGGATGGGTATGCGTACCCCAGCAAACGTTTTAAATAAGTTATATTTTGGCTTTTGGTTTAGGTAAAAACGTTTTAATGACATTAAAATGTCGGGTTATATAAAGGTCATGAAATCGTTTTAAAACGTTTTGTATGGAAACACACTACAGCAATATTTTTTAAATGTTTTCGAAATGTCATTGTAAACTATTTTTGCAACCATTTTTGGCCAAATATTTTGTCAACACTTAAATAACATTATGTTAAAACATTTGCACCCAGCAAACACAGAAATGTTCTTAAAATGTTTTTTACAAAACGTTTTAATAACATTTAAATGTCGGGTTATATAAAGGTCGTGAAAAGATTTTTAAAACGTTATTGTAAATATTTTGGACAAACATTTTTTGCAAAATATTTTTTCAACCCCAAAATAACATTCTTTTTAGAATGATTTGAACCAAGTTTTCAAAAATGTTTTTGGAATGTTCTTAAAACGTTTTTATACCCTTAATATAACCCGACATTTAAATGTTTTCTGTAAAACATTTGTGTTTGCTGTGCAGTAAATTACCAAGAAATGTTATTTAATGCTATGAAAACGTTTTATACCATCAATGTACCCTTTATCATGTTTATATAACCCGACATTTAAACGTTTTCTGACAACCTTTTATAATGTTTTGCGAATGATGTCGATAACGTTTTGTGTATGCTGGACGTGCTCTTTTTGAGCATTCTTTTGGGGTGCTGTGGGGTGCAGGGCGATCTACTCAAAAATTGTATTCCTCTATTGCTATGGTAGTTAATCCGATTATTTTGTCACTTCTACGGCGATGAGCTTCTGGGGTACAACTTCTTTGTGGGGTATAAATCAAAGTGATCCCCACAAAGGCAAAACTCGCTTATAGGACCCCATTAGGCTTGATTGATTGATTGATTGATTTTATTTGGTTCCATAATACAAAATACATAAAAATATTATATTGCACAGTTTAAAATACATTACATAAATATAACACTTGACAAAATAAGAAATTAAAGATATACAATGTGAAGATAAAAATACGCTAGGAACCGGGATAACCCATAAAGCCAATATTTCAGGCTTATTTCCAATGGGGTCCTTGAAAGAAAGATTTTGGCAAAAAAGGCAAGAGTATAAACAAAAGAAGAAAGAAAGCACACAATGGACAACAGACCCCACTGGAAATTAGCCATTACTGAAAAGTTTCCTGATTGCACTCTTGAAATGATTAAGATTGGGGATATTTTTGATGTCATTTGGAAGCATGTTCCAATCCCGAATTGCACTGTAATAAAAAGTAGTGCCAGCTGAACTTTTGATTTTAGGCACATGGACATTAAAAAGCCGCCTTCTAGTATTATAGTTGTGAATTTCGGAGGTTTTGGTAAAAAACTGGCACAGGTAGGGGGCACTTGACCCATAATAAATGTTGTGCACATGACATAATTTTAAAAATTTTACTCGACACTCTACATTTAAAAAATTCAGACTGTTAAGTTCGGTTTGACCAATATGTGACCGGGGTTCCAGATGTAAAATATAGCGCACCATTTTATTTTGAGTGATTTGAAGTTTGTTTTTAAGCCGTTGACTGAGACCGGAATACCATGAAGAAGATGAATAATCAACGTGGCATTGAATTAAAGCCGAACACATAATTTGGCGACAGTTTTGGTTGAGACAGCTGCCATTGCGATACATAAATTTCATCCTGGAATTTGCCTTTTGAATAATATTGTTTGCAATTGCTTCCCCAGACACAGATTGGTCAATGTTAATACCCAGATATTTCACAGACTCCTGGCCTTTGATAATCTGACCAGAGCATTCAAGAGAAAAATTGTCAACATTTTTTATTTTCCTTTTGGATCCGAAGATAATACTTTCAGTCTTGCCGAGATGTAAAGACAATTTGTTGTCTACCAGCCAATTGCTGCAAGACTCAAGAACTTGGCCTAATTTTTGTGATATGACACTAGGATCTGTATGAGAAAATAGGATTGTACTGTCATCTGCATACAACATCAATTTACAGTCTGGGTCTATACTAATGATCATATCATTAATGTAACATAAAAATAAGAGTGGCCCCAGTATGCTACCCTGGGGCACACCAAGTGAAATATTAAGGGATTTAGAATTAGCATTGTTAATTTGAACTATTTGTTGCCTATTTGAGAGATATGAATGAAACCATTCAACAGATTCAACTCCCAGTGCATTTAATTTCTCACATAAGATTTGATGGTTGACCTTGTCAAAAGCTTTTTGGAGATCAATCATGATCATGCCTGTATATAAACCACGGGAAGATTGAGTTTTGATATGGTCCATCAAATAAATAAAACAAGAATCTGTTGAAAACTTGCTTCTGAAACCCGATTGGTGTTCATACAAAATGTTATTTGATGTCAAAAAATCTTCCAATTGAACATAAATTGATTTTTCAAGAATTTTGATATTGCACTCAAAACACTTACTGGTCTGTAATTACTTACATCAGTATTTTTGTTCTTTTTGTAAAGAGGAGTAACTTTAGCCAATTTTAGCTCGGTAGGGACAGTACTGGTCATAATCGATAAATTAACAATGTGGGTTATAGGAACTTTCAAAACTGAGGCACCATCCCTTAAAAACCTTGATGGAATGTTATCAAGCCCAGTGCTCTTATTTGGGTTGAGATTGAGCAGCTCCTTTTCAATAAACTCTTCACCAACACACCTCAAGGAGAATGAGCCGACAGATTTGTCACGATAAAAATTCTGAAAAACTGCAGAGGTGGTAGTGTACAGATTCTTTGGAGAAGGCAGTTTCTCAACTAATGTGGAAGCAACACTGGTGAAGAATTCATTAAAAGAATTGGCTATTTTGAAGCACGAGGAAATGACAATTTTAGAGGTGCCTCATGTTGGGGTGGGTGTGGGGTGTGTGTGTGTGTGGGGGGTAACTTGGTTCGGTGAGAAAAACGTACCTCACAAACCCTTGGTGGTACGTTTTTATCCCACAAGAATGATGGTGTTATAGAAATATACCCCAAGACGAACCACTGGCCTATTTTATACACATCCTGGTGTAAGATGGCAGGTGGGGTGTGTGTGTGTGTGGGGTGGAGGATGTGTATATGATGGGACCAAGTTAGCCTTCCTGTTTGAAATATCCTGAGTTTAACTGTAATTTTGGGTCAAAATTTGCAAATTTTTCATTTCAGCTATGATTGCGTCATCAGTGGGGTAACAGTTCCTACACCAGGTGGTTGGGTGTGCATTCAAGCTAAAGTGCTCGACTATTTGATTGCACTTGCTAATGACGGGCACGACATACTGGTAAATTATTTTAAGATACAGTAAACTCACCAATCGATGGCCATAGAAAATATTTGTTTTGACCACTTATTCATAATCTCAATGGCCCGTATTAATTTTATAAATATCTTGTCGTAATTTCAAATTGTCAGAAAGTCAATTAAATTAAACGCTGTAAAATGGGAAACATTACGGAAACGTTTACGCAAAAAATATCACTGCTCGCTAACATTGGGCATGGGTTCAAAGCAATTTTTGGATTCGCCATTTGCATTTAAAATTTGGCTCTTTACAGCACTACTACGTTACAAACGCCTTTCAGAATACGCCATTACTCACCGACTGTTTACTGATTTAAAAGCCTATTCAGTGATTTATTTATCTGGAGGATCGTAAAAATCATCAAATTTCAGATGTTGATATCTTTGTTATTGTCATAGATGCTTAGTGGTTAAGTCGAAAGCCGTGTATTAAGAAATATTCCATTTTACATATTTGAAAAATGTTGTAAAGATCACTCGGGGTTTTGACTTTTGAAACCTACATTTTGGTCAAAAATTGTGAATGAACAGGTCATTTTTAACAGATTTATCACATTCGCCTTGCTATAAACATTGAATTGCGTCAAGTAACGAAAAAAAGTGTTTTTAGCGGGAAGTGTTAGCTTTCGTTCGATATAAAAACATTTCTGACGTTTGACAAAAAACGATCACAGATGTCGTATTTTGCACTAATCACCAGCTAGAAGCTCTTATAATGATATGCACTCAACCGTGTAGTGTAAACACAGACTGTGTAGAGACAAGGCATTGCTAGGCTAACTTTTACGTGTATTCACGTGTATCGAGGTGGAAACTGTGCATAGTTGCGTTTATAAGGGAATCGTTTTGTAGCCAAACATTTCCATATGTGATCAAACTAAACTTTGTACACCCATTTCTCCAGGTTTATTATGCCTACCTGCTAATCTCTGTTATTTGTCTCCATTTTCTACGTCTCCTTCATTTACAGGTCAATACCATCACTGGAGCCTGTCATTCCAAGACATCCAAGCATTATTCAGGGTTAGCCGTTGATATACAGAAGGAATCGAGTGCCTCCAATTATCAGGCGTGGATGACCAAGTGCACTAGCATGGGCGGAACTGCCTACGGACCAGGAGACGCTGGTCACGCTAACCATGTCCACTGTCATTTTCCCTAAACTATTAATATCAATTAACTAAGGATACACTCTGGTCCCGTCACTCTGCACCTATCATAAACATTCTAATGGAATGTCCGTTTCGTATTTTGTTTAATTGCTTTTTTATTTTTAATAAAACTATTTGGGCTTAAAATGTTCCTTTTTTGTGATATCACAATTGTTTGTAATTGTTAGGGAAGGCTTCAAAACCCCAACCGCTGGTCGGCTACCGACACCATGGCAGAACCGTTTGGTTAACCGCATTATAATATTCCGAATATTAAAAACGCCGATTCTATCAGGGCACCTGCGGTCGGTAGTGGTTCCGAATAATAGACACCGGGCAAAATCGCCGGTTCTGTCAGGGCACCTGCGGTCGGTCAGCGGTTGGGTTTGAAGCCATCCCTAAACAAAACACGGAGTGAAATAAACACTTTGTAAAGAAATTACAATGTTAAAAATTATTTTTCGAATTATAGACTTGAACCGAAAACAAACCAGGACAAAAGTACCACTTTTCAGGAATTCGAGAACTGTTTTTCTGTAGTTTGCAAAAACAATTTTTTTTGTGGAGTTCCGCGACTATGAGTATTCATTACTTTAGATAGTGACGGGTCCGAGAAAATTGAGTATCCCTATATACATGATATAAAAGTAAATCATTTATAGCAATTTTAAAAGTAAGCATTCATACTATAAAGATGTCGCCTACCAATTCCTCAACTTTGAGTATAACTATGTCACCTGCACGAGTTACGTCCATCAGTTAAGTAAAAATTTAATAGTCCTATTCAAGTTGACGTAAGTTGGTCGAGGTTTGCACACTATTTTGTTAAGTTTTGTTCAACGTTGGTTAAGGTTAGTCACAGCCTTCATTTGTCTAAACTTCTTTCATTATTAATGTGGCATACGTGGTGAAATGTTAAAATGGTTCACACCATACATGTGTTGCAGGTTTCAAATAGTTTAGTACAGTGGTGAATAGTCTGACTGAAGTCAAGTCAAATCTGGGGTCCCACAAGGGTCTATTCTAGGACCCATCTTATTCAACATGCACGTATTTTATCTTACCAATCTTGATGATAGTAATTGATAAGAAAAAGTGATGCATGCTGGAAATTAAAAGTTCTCAAATTGGCCGTCGCGGGTGATGAATTCGATAGTTTTTGAGCCCTTTTCATTCTCAGCATGCATCCTGTTTGTCTAACGATTAATATCAACAATATACCTTATTACATATTTTCGTTTGTTCCCCAATATCCTGACGATACACTTCTTTACAGCTATTGCTTCCCCTGAGGATGAGGTTGCAATATGGCAGTGGGGTAACATTAATCAAACTCCTCTCAATGGGCTAATCCAGTTTAAATCTCCCACACAGGGGGTGCAGTTTTCAAATGGAGTCACCCATTCAGGTAAACACATTTAAAATTCACACTCCCTGTGTGGAAGATTCAGGTCATGTATTCCATACGGGGTGTATGGATTTCAACTGGAATAGCCCAATACATTGTATACATTGCTAGATTAAGGCAGGAAGTTCCCACTAAATACAATATGAGTGACACTTCGTGACACTCCTCTCGCAGTTGTCTCCACTCACAAACATCTCGGTGTTTTATTGTCATTCAATCTCGACTGGGGACCTTATACGGATGAGGCCGTCAGTGATAATGCTCAAAGACTGCTTAGTTTTATTCAAATAACTATTGCTTTTTTTTTATTGGTTCCAACGATCCCAGCAATGAAAAAATTGTAGGCCTATTGTGCTATTCCTGTTGAAATCCATCCCTTTATGGAAGACATGATCTTAATCTCACACACAGAGTGAATTTCAAATGGAACTACCTGAATGGTGGACTTTTTAATTTAAATTTTGCCGCCCCTTGCAGCAAAATCTAAGAAGCTGGGGGGGGAGTTTAGGAGCAACAAATTATTCACCAATTTTTAAAGTATTTTTTACAGGTGTTACACCCCCTCATTGCCCCCACCGTCTCGAGCTGTTAACATGTTGACGGTCAAAAAGTATAATTTCATTAGTTTTCCATGATTTTTCGCATTGTTTCATTCGGAAAATTCTTCTAGCCGCCCGTCAGTCCCGCCCTTTTTCTTTAATTCTTCTTCTTGCCGCCCTTCATCTGCCGCCGCCCCTTCTTTTTTGCCACCCCCGCTTTTACCACGGGGAGGAGGGCAAAATACGCGCATGAATAACATCTATTGGTCCGATTTCATCCAGCTAAATCACGTCTAGCCACAAACATAAACTTGCTTCATCGCCATCGCAGTCGTACTGGTGCCTTCAACAACTCCCTCTTTGTAGCTTGTCCAAGACTCTGGTCCACCGTTCCACTGACGTGTCCATTTAAAACATTCTGTTTAGTTTAAACGCTTTTGCTCCAGGTTGGCGAAGACATGTGTACTCTCATTACGTATAGCTTGTTTTTTCTTGCTTTGTGTTTTTTATTATTATTTTGATTTGTAAAGTCATCCTGGCTATGGGAGTTCCGTTCACAGTGATTTGGTTCGCTCAAGGAATCCGCCATGTCAGGTTGGCTGTTTTTTGTAATATGCATGTATTTTGTTTCCTGGATTATCAATAAATCAAAAATTCCTCGACAAGTTTAATTCTAGCATATTTTATGATGTGATACCCGATATTTTTGAAGTGTAACATTATTATTTACATTATTGTCTGACATGCTCGCCCACAATAGGATTCAGAACATGCGCATCTATCAGGGCACAGTTCTTTGCAGGGCACAGTTCATTGTTTAACCCCAATACATTTGTACATTCATTGAAGGACCTTTGAAAATGTTGGTACATAAACTCATACTCTGCAACTTGAGGTAAAGTGTTTGTTTAATTGAGGTTATTGAAATAAAAGGTAAATTCGGCCCTAAATATATCCCGAGGGGCGTAGCCCTGAGGGATGTTTTTCACAATGCCCGACATATTACCGATGCAAAGTTATGAACCTCATTCATAACCGTTACTTTGATTTCTTCACTTTACAAAATAACACAAAATTTTCCTGAAAAATTTTGTAAAAATATACAATTTTTACATTTTCCCTTTCCAAAAAAACAAAAACGAAACACACACACACACACACCCCCACACAAAACAAAAACAAAGCAAAAACAAACAGGCTAAAACAGGACGACCAAGAACAAAAGTGCGGATCACAATCTGTGCATATATGGTAGCGCGCAATCCAAATACGGTGGCCAGCGCTCGCGCAGTTTGTTCGACGCACAACACGGCGGCGCGCGGAGGTTACTAATATTTACGCTGGGACAGTTACGCAGTCAATTGTGAGATATTCATAACCTCATTAATATACGCGATATGTTTATTCCAATCACAGACAATAACTTTTGAATACGCCATATGGAAAGGTTTCTATACAAAAACGATTCTCTTATAAAACCATCATGCGCACAGTTTCCACCTCGATACACCTGAGCACACATTTGCGTCCCAAGAGCTTCCAAGCAGAGAACAACAAGCAGCAGTGAATGTCTACACCACAGTCTTTGATTACACTACACGGTTGAGTGCATAACAATGTAAGACATGTGGAGCTTATATCTGAAAAATGAGCATCTTTGATCGGTTTTTGTCGAAACCTCAAGTGTTCCCTTCATCCAATCAGAATTTCTTTTATATCAAACGAAAGTTAACACTTTCCCCTAAAAACACTTTTAGTTAAGGGCTGGGGTATGAACGTTTGGACAGTATTTATTGTGGGACATTAGAGCACATCAGACATATCGAATTGCATTCTGAATACGAAGAATGTCATTCTGATATCAAATAATTTAGATTTTTTGAAATTCGCAATTTAATACACATTTTATGGCAAATCATTAAAATTGATATTTTTGATATTTAACAGTACTTGAAGTAAACTTTATAAATCTGATGATTTATACTTAAAGTGTATGTAGGTGGGATGAAAAGCCGACGATCAATTGAAAATTTTGACCTTTCGTATTGAAGATATGGATTTTTGGGAAAAAATCCATATCTTCAATATGAAAGGTCAAAATTGTCAATTGACCGTCGGCTTTTCCTCCCTGCTACATACACTTTAAGAATATGTCATTAGATTTATATAATTTACTTCGAGGACTGTTATATATCAAAATTTGAAAAATATCAAATTTTATAATTTGTCATAAAATTTGTATTATATTGTGATTTTCAAAAATGAAAATTATTTGATATCAGAAAGACATGCTTCGTATTCAGAATGCAATTCGATAGGTCTGAGGTGCTCTCATGTCCCACAAAAATACTGTCGAAACGCAATAAACGCACATTTTAGATCCCTTAAGGTCAACAGATAACGCAATTCAATGTTATAGCAAGGCAAATGTGGAAAATCTGTTGAAAACTACCTATCCAAGCACATTTTTTGACCTAAATATACGTTTTAAAAGTCAAAACCTCAAGTGTTCCTTAAAATATTTTTATAATTTTATGTCATTAAGGGCTGGGGTATGAACGTTTGGACAGTATTTATTTTGGGACATTAGAGCACATCAGACATATCGAATTGCATTCTGAATACGAAGAATGTCATTCTGATATCAAATAATTTTGATTTTTGAAATTCGCAATTTAATACACATTTTATGGCAAATTATTAACAATTGATATTTTGGATATTTAACAGTACTTGAAGTAAACTTTATAAATCTGATGATTTATACTTAAAGTGTATGTAGGTGGGATGAAAAGCCGACGATCAATTGAAAATTTTGACCTTTCGTATTGAAGATATGGATTTTTTGGGAAAAAATCCATATCTTCAATATGAAAGGTCAAAATTGTCAATTGACCGTCGGCTTTTCCTCCCTGCTACATACACTTTAAGAATATGTCATTAGATTTATATAATTTACTTCGAGGACTGTTATATATCAAAAATTTGAAAAATATCAAATTTTTATAATTTGTCATAAAATTTGTATTATATTGTGATTTTCAAAAATGAAAATTATTTGATATCAGAAAGACATGCTTCGTATTCAGAATGCAATTCGATAGGTCTGAGGTGCTCTCATGTCCCACAAAAATACTGTCGAAACGCAATAAACGCACATTTTAGATCCCTTAAGGTCAACAGATAACGCAATTCAATGTTATAGCAAGGCAAATGTGGAAAATCTGTTGAAAACTACCTATCCAAGCACATTTTTTGACCAAAATATACGTTTTAAAAGTCAAAACCTCAAGTGTTCCTTAAAATATTTTTATAATTGTATGTCATTAAGGGCTGGGGTATGAACGTTTGGACAGTATTTATTTTGGGACATTAGAGCACATCAGACATATCGAATTGCATTCTGAATACGAAGAATGTCATTCTGATATCAAATAATTTAGATTTTTGAAATTCGCAGTGTATGTAACAGGGAGGAAAAGCCGACGATCAATTGAAACTTTTGACCTTTCGTATTGAAGATATGTCTTTTTTTTCCCAAAACACCAAAAAAAATTAGGTCTTTTTGGGAAAAAAATCCATATCTTCAATATGAAAGGTCAAAATTTTCAATTGACCATCGGCTTTTCCTCCCTGTTACATACACTTTAAGAATATATCATTAGTGTGCGGTTGGTCAAAATTGCTTCTTTTGTCATTTTTGTTGTTGCAGTGTGTCTTATCATTCTCAAGCATACAGCCATTATGTAGACTTATGTATTTTTAGAGCAACGTCCTACACATCGGAGGGCTTCATCTGGTATGACTGAGCCTTTCCAAGTAACAACTGGAGTGCATCAGGGTGATGTGTTGGCACCATTTCTGTTCATTATCCTGCTAGACTACCTTCTGAAGAAATCAACTTCTGGAAATGACGCTGGAATTGTTACCTACCAACGTCAGTCAAGCAGGTATCATGCCAAGATGCTGAATTTGATGATATTGCCCTGCTGGAATCTTCCATAGCCCGGGCCCAGTCACAGCTTACTAGGACTGCAACTGCAGCAGCAGATCTAGGCCCTGTCATCAGCGCACCTAAGACAGAATATATGACTGCAAACTGTAATGCCCAACCAGCACTTGAAGTCTATGGAAGTACCATCAACCATGCCACAGACTTCAAGTATTTGGGTTCCAAGATGGGCTCTAGTGTTGGAGACCTAAAAAGAACAAAAGCACTAGCCTGGGCAGCTTTCTGGAAACTGGAACGCCTTTGGAGAAGCCCGTCCCTGCCAATCGAAACAAAAATCAAGCTGTTTCAGACAACATGTGTTACTGTCTTTCTGTACGGGCGCGAGTCATGGGTAATTACCTAGGACATGGAAAACAAGATCAATGCCTTTGCAACATCTTGCTACAGAGTCATGTTAAACATCAAGCATGTGGATCGGATTCCAAATGAAACCATCTACAACATGACCAACACCACTCCACTGGTTGCCAGAGTCAAGTTTCATCAACTCAAATTTCTTGGCCATATACTGCGTCTTGAAGATGGCGAGCCTGTGAAAGAATATGCCCTTTATATCCCACCACATGGGATGAGGAAACCGGGACGGTCGCGCACACTGTACTTACAGTATGTCCAGCACCTCCTAGGAGATACTGAAGGGATGCTGCAGCCAAACAAAATTGTTTCGCTTGCCCAAGATCGCAACAGTTGGAGAAAAATTCAGTTTCCGATGATACAGTTCTTTCAGGGACACTCTGTATAAGTCGCTTCCAAAGAGAGATGGACACGTTCCAGCCTGTAAACACAACCATATATCTAAATTTTATTTTACCGTGTTTCCTTTCTTTGTATTCAATCATTGCAGCGAATTCTGATCCTGAGTGCACGTCTGCTTTCGTAGGTGGTCATTGCATAGCAGCATCACAATGCCCGGATAATTACCCCGTAAGAAACTACTGTCCTACGAATCCCGGTATGATATGCTGCCGAAGTAAACCAACGGATACTTGCCCCAATGATGGTAAGCCAAGGGCTTGTTTTATCTCTTCAGTAAATTCAATTCATATGCTCTAGTCCAGGAAATTGAGAATAGGAAATAGCCTAAATCAGAAAAAAAGTATCGTTTATGAACACGACAAACTTAACAAGGCTTGCTTCAAGTCGTTGGTATTGAATGGCAATAGCTTTTATTAATATGATTAAGGGATGGCTTAAAAATCCAACCGCCAGTCGACTGCTGGCGCTCTGGTAGAAACAGTAGTACATGGTAAAGTCACGTTCTATTGCACTAGACCATTTTTAAACCAAAAGGTCTGCATAGTGGGTTTCCCAAATTTGGTATGTGCAAGGATTTTTGAGCAGGCCGGGGGGGGGGGGGGGCAAAGCAATTTTAGGTACCCCATTTTGAAAATGTAGCTGCTAATTATTGCACATCCCTTACAGCACTACGTTACAAACGCCTTTCAAAAACGTCATTACTCACCGACTGAATTACACATTTCACAATGCTTTTGCGTCAATACGGCAAAAACAACTAGTAACTCTTTCTTTCTTTCTTTCTTTCTTTCTTTCTTTCTTTCTTTCTTTCTTTCTTCTTTCTTTCTTTCTTTCTTTCTTTCTTTCTTTCTTTCTTTCTTTCTTTCTTTCTTTCTTTCTTTCTTTCTTTCTTTCTTTAATGCACTGATACGGAACAGCTTGTGATAAGTGGAATAGTGTGGAACGGGGCTGCTTCTGCTTTTCACACACTTAAGAAACAGGTCTTGTTAAAAACTATTCCACTTACTCAGAGATGTCTTGTGTTGGGTGCCAGTTATTGGGCTGTGAATGTGGTCCAGGTAGCTGTTCCATGTCAGTGCATTTTGCTGTTCAAACCGATCACACGATGGTGCCCCTTTGAAGTTGGAGCTATCGCGAGTCAGCTGTTGAGCACAATTTGCTAAATGATATTACACGTCGGACTGTTACGAAATTTTGGAAGACTCTCTTCGGAAAAACAGCTCGACAACAGCTTTTTCGTGACATTTTTTACTTCAAATTGTAGTATGTTAAGGATGAATATTATAATTCACATGTGAGCCTCTATGGCTAATATTGGGTGAAGGGTTTTACCCCCAGCTCACTAACTAGTCTATTGCCTATACCTACAGTACAGTGAGTGAGCTAGAGGTCAATCATCAATTGGAGCGCTGTGTGTGCACTGAATAGGAAAAACGGACAGCATAATGAAGGATACACTCCAATGGTCCCGTCACTCTGCAAACTATCATATATATTCTAATGGAATGACAAAGAAATTGAAAACGTGCGCTTTCGTGTCTTTTTTTAATTAATATTTTTGTTTTTGTTTTTGACCCTAAAGTGCTCCCTTTTTGTGATATCACAATAATGTTTAATTGTTAGGGAAGGCTTCAAACCCCAACCACTGGTCGACTACCGACACCATGGCCGGACCGTTAACCGCACTCTATTGTTCCGAATAATAAAAACGCGGGCTCTGTCAGCCCGGTCACCTGCGGTCGGTAGGCGGTTCCGAATAATAGACACAAGGCCAAATCGCCGGTTCTGTCAGGGCACGATCCCAGGTATGCATAATTGTATTGGCTATTCCAGTTGAGATCCATACCCCTTCCCCTATGGAAGACATTACCTTAATCTCACACACAGGGGAGTGTAAGACTAGGCCATAGCCGATTTTTGATAAATAGAAAATATGTTATTAATTATGATTAAAGTTGAACTCGAAATTATACTGGGTCATAAAAAGTTTATATAATTAGTGACAGTAAAGGTAACGTAAACGTATATTATTGAATGCAACATATTTTGGCATAATTATAATAAGGGCTAAATTTACTGAACAATTCTGATTTTGGATCTATCAGTCTATTGATCGCGAAAGCCCGAGTAAAATATTTTCGGAAGCTATCAAACAGAGGGAGTACTGAAAAGATCAGATGTGAAAATCTATCAATTGTACACAAATTGGTACAAATCGGAATTTTATGCTATTAAGTGTAATAGCAAGGGTATGCCCAATGGGCAAGTCTAAGGGAAAGTAGATTTCAGATGGAACTACTTGAATGTGTATCTCCATTTGAAATACACACCCCCTTCCTGGGGTGTATGGATTTCAACCGGAATAGCCTATTATGCTCTTGTCAGACCCATTTGTGAGTGCCATAAAAACAAGCTTGAGGCGATCCAGAAGAGTTTCACTCGCTATTGTTTTCCTGGTCCGTTGTGCACCTACCTGCCAGATTATCCAGACAATACTGCAAATCCTTAATATTCCCACTGTAACCAACCGTTTCAATTACCCCCGGATTGCTTTTGTTGCAGTTCGTCAGATTAAAAGACTACTTATCCAAATTCCAACGATCCCAGCTAAAAGCATAGTTATCTCAGTTAATTATGTTATAACCATTCGTGAGTATGATACTCCAGTTTAAACCCTTACAAAGAATGCCATAGTACCAAGCTTGAGGGGATCCAGAAGAGTTTCACTCGATACTGTTTCCCTGGTCTGTGAAAGCACCTGCCAGACCATTAGCCAATAGGAGGGCAGTATTCAATATGGGTAAAACCCGCCAAATACAACAGCCTTTATACCCATTTCGTGCAGCCTCATCCTATTGTGTCCGCCATACCGGCCTCTAAAAGACTAATGCTACAATATTTTAAATCCTTGATATCTTCACTGTAACCAACGTTTTAATTACCTCAGATTGTTTTTGTTACTGGAAGTCTGTGGGTCAAATATAACATCTGTTGGTCAGATTACATCCATATCCAGCTCAATACCCGCAACTCTCGTCTGGCCACAAATAAACTTCCTTCATTACTATCGCAGTCGTACTGGTGCCTTCCACAATTCCATCTTTGTAGCCTATCCAAGACTCGCATCCATCGTTCCTATTGCCGTGTCCATTAATATCCTGTTTAGTTTAATCGCTTTTGCTCTAGATTTGCGTAGATACAAGGTGTCCCAGAATGATTTATACCGTGTTTGATTTAGAGAATAAAGGTATTGTTTTTAGCCCCTGGAGTGTATCTATCGTCTCATATAACACGGGCGACATCATTATTTTAAGTAAAACAACGAGGCGAAGCCAAAAATAATGATGTCGCCCGTGTTATATGAGACGATAGATGCACGACAGCAACTAAAACAATACCTTTATTCTCATTCTTAAACACTTCAATTCAAATAAAAAACATCATAAGTATTACAAATTTTAATCAAATCAAATCCTACATTTTGCAAGGAATTATACCTAGGGCTTAAAATCGATCATTCCCGTTGTTACTATGCGCCTTCGATTGGTTCAAATAGCGCGTACGCGTATCGCGTCGATGCATAGGCGCTGACCCGTGTGATATCGTGTCATATCACACGGGTAAAGCTGGGTAAGAACCAATAAGATTGCAGGAACGTTCTCAAGTGTTTAAGAATAAAATATCAAAAATATATAGTCAACAGTGTATCTAATCTTAATAAGTGCAATACAATGCCACACATGTCTCCTAATTATTCTGTGACTTTCATGGGAAATAGCTTGATTCGTTTTCGCGTGACATTGCTATTACTGAAAATGAACGAAATCGGCATGTGTGTAATTTACAGTGCAAATGCATCATAACACATGGATCCTTTATCACCATCGTCTAGCCGCACTGTGCAATATATTGGAGACATCCTACATTCTTTTATAGGAAATACACCAAATTTGACACAGATGTAGAGCTTACAATGCAAAATAATTCTTGATATGGGATTAAGTGAAACATTTCAATATGACATCAGATATTTAGGTTGAAAAACGTACTTTTTATGTGATTTTACTCAATCATCCTCCGCAGTAAATTTTAATCTTCTTCGTCACGTAGCTGTGGGTTTACCAATATATTGTGGACATAAATGCATGCTGTGACACTAAGGACGAATCTTCTCTATATTTTTATGAAAAATTCATCTCTGCCGGCATTTCAAATGATGAAACTCACACACCGCAATAATTGGCTTCAAAACTGCCGCCAAAGAAAGAAAGAATAGTTTAAGGTCACTCAAGCGTAGCAAATCCTTTATTCCATACAAAGATTGCTTCGTAACATCATAAATAAACACTAGATATCGACTATTTAGTAGAAGGAAGAACAGGACACAACACATATACTGCATAACATTTTCCAAATAACTTTGTGCTGAGCGGTTAGTAATTTTACAGATTTTCAAAATAGATTGCTTTTTCAAAACTTGGAAATCACCATTTTTACGCAATCCGCTCTAACTTCTACTAGAAATATCCAATTTTTAAAATCTAAAAAATCTGAGAAAGCTTATGTAGAACTGAAAATAAAAAACAATATGACCAATAGAAATTCATTCATTCATTCATTCATTCACTTTATTTATACACGGTTACATGTTCAAAAATATTTGTTCTTCCACACGTCCGTGGTGTAAAACATTAAACATAAAAACAAGATTAAAAGATAGATATATAAAAGAACATTATTATATACAGGTTATTACAAAACATGATAAGAGATCGTTTTAAAAACAATTATCTTACAGATGTAAAGAACTTTAAGAAAAAATACATAAATCTTTAAATAATTCAAGTTAAATTTACAATTTTTCAAAATAATAACACCAAAAACAATTACACAAATAATATCTAGTTAAAACATAAAACATATTGAGATGGATTGCATTTAAAAATAATGTTTGTTATAAAGTAACCTGTTTTGAAATTGCGAAATATTGCACGCTTGTTTAGTCAAATCAGGAAGAGCATTCCAGCATATTGCACTTTTCTTGAACTCTGTTCTGGGTTTTGGGATGAGAACGTTTTTGTGGCCCCTTAGATTGTACCCAGAATCTCTTATAGAAAATCTATTTGTCAGATAGGAAGGCACATGGTTATTCATTATTTTATACATAGTACTTGCAAGGTGATTATCATGCCTTTTTCTTAAATTGTGCCACTTCATAGTGCTTAATGCTGCCGTCGCAGATTCATATCGACCAACACCAGTAGAGATTCTAGCAGCTCTGTTTTGGAATTTTTGGACCTTATGAAAAGAAGATTGGTTGCATGTACCCCATATAACATTACAGTAATCAAAGTGAGGTGCAACGATGGTCTTATAAACACATCGAGTGTCTTGGATGGAATACGTGACCTTGCTTTATTAAGAGCCTGGTTTTACCTTCTTTTCAATATGTTGTACATGGTCATTCCATGACAGATTTTCATCAATTATGAAACCAAGATGTTTACATTTTTTAACACGAGTAAGCTTGGTTCCATTAATATGAACATTTATGTTCTCATCGTTAATCCTACATAGTCTCTGCTTAGAACCCATTACAAGAAGTTCTGTTTTGCGTACATTGAGACTCAGTTTGTTACGTATAAGCCAATTAGATACATTTTTCAAATCAGTATTAAGGGTACAATTTAAGTCATTTACATCTTTACAGACAGTGTATAAGGCAGTGTCATCTGCATACATACTTACTTTAGTTCTAAAAGATACTACATTCGGGAGATCATTGATGTATATAATGAACAATAATGGTCCAAGAATTGACCCTTGTGGAATTCCACAGACACAGTCTGCTTGTTTTGATGAGATACCATTAATAGATACACTGTGTGACCTATTTAAGAGGTAATTTTTAAACCACGCTATACATTCATCATCGAGATCATACAATTTCAATTTATCAATTAAAGTTTCATGGTGCATAGTATCGAAGGCCTTTTTAAGGTCCAACATAACAAGTCCTATGACGTTGCCCTTATCTATTGCATCGAGCCAGTCATCGGTGACATTAAGTAAAGAAGTCTCAGTACTGTATCCCGGCCTAAATCCTGACTGACAACTGTACAGTTTTCCTTAATATGATCATAAAGCTGGTCAAATACTGCACGTTCACAAATTTTTGAAAGTACTGGGAGAATGGCAATTGGCCTGTAGTTACCAGGATCCGTTTTTTCACCTGTACTTTTGTAAATAGGATTTACTCTTGCTTTCTTCCAGCTTTTCGGAAAAATGCCGGTCTTCAGAGACAGATTGATGATGTGCGTGATAGGATCAATAATTGCAACGCCTGCTTTCTTAAGTAACCTTGCCGAAATTTTATCATTCCCAGTTGCTTTGCTTTCACTTAATGTCTCAATATATTTACGGACATAATCATGACGTACAGGCTGGAAAGAGAACTTGTGGCTATCCACACTGTTAGGTATGGTGTCTACACTCTGTTCACACTTACTATTACTAGTTACAACATTATCATCATTATCGTGACCATTTTGTATGTTCTGAGCTAGAGTTGGGCCTATGTTTGCGAAGTACTCATTAAGGTTATTTGCAATAACTTCAGGATCGGAACTTACACCATCGTTGGTTTTGATATTATTTATATTATTAGACTTATTTTTACCAGGTACAATGTGTCTTAGATGACTCCAGACTTTACGCGAATGTTTACCGCTCTCTTTGATACCTTGAGACAAAAATAACTTTTTACTTTGCTCAATTTCCTGATTAACACGATTACGCATTGTCCGATAAGCATCCCAGATGTCATCACAAGTAGTTCTGATCGCCTCTCTTTTTAAATCATCGCGCTCGCGCATCAAGTCAATGATGTCATCAGTCAGCCAAGGGGATTGCACTTTACGTACTTGCTTTGTTTTCATTGGTGCATGCTCATCGGCAATTTGTAAGAACAGTTTTCAAAATTATCAATACATTTATCAACATTATCATGTTTTACAGAACGCCAATTAGCCTTACGGATGTCATTTACAAAGTCATCTTCGTTAAACTCCTTGAAAGACCGAGTTGTTTTGTACTTATGCTTATGTGTAGGCTTTTTCTTTATCTTGCCCAAGTTGACATAGATCATAGAATGGTCACTCAGACCAGTGTGTATAACACCACTACCATTTACTTTATCGATATTATTAGTGTAAATATGGTCTAACAATGTTTCGGTAGTTTCAGTAACTCTTGTGGCTTCAGTAATAAGTTGTTGTAAGTCAAAACTACTACAAACACCATTCAATTTTCTTGTTTGATAATCAGGTGTATCTGTCAACAGATCACAATTTACATCACCGAGAATTACAAGATCTTTGTTTTCCAATTCGATTTCTTGTAAAAGGCTCTCAAAGATATCTATCTGATCACTACTTGACTTAGGGGGTCTGTACCAAACAATAATAATGATCGGTTTGGCCATCGAGAGTTTGATTTCTATAGCCAATAATTCAAGTGAATGTGGCATTAGATCCTCCCTCAATTTATGCTCAATGTTTACGTCGTTGACATAAAAAGCGACTCCACCTCCATGGGTATTACGATCATTACGGTAGATCGAATAATTATTGACAGAAATAACATCATCAGATATGTGTTCTTCCAGCTTTGTTTCAGACACTGTCATAATATGAACTTCATTACTGTACATGAAATGTCTTAATTGATCAACTTTGGATGACAAAGAATCAATGTTTAAGTGAGCAACATTTACACCTTTTTCACGAGGTAAATTACACTTATCTGCATTAGAATCATTTAGAAGTATCACTATTTCTCACACTACTCAAATCAGAATTGATATATTTACTGTCAGACATTGTGTTTACATTATAATCATTACGATTTTGGCTTGCTTCATTTCTCCCTTTATTACTTTTAAGAACTTTATCATCGTGTTCATCGGCACACATTTCGTGGCCAATACCTCAGTTATAGAAAGAGTTACAATATTTTGCTGTTCATACCTTAAAAAATCCATCTTTCCCGGGGGGCATTCATGTATAAAAGTTGTAGGCATGCGCTTGAATTGACTTTCAAAAATTACCCTAAGCTAGCATGTCGAAAAATTGTCAAACGAACCCTAATCGAGGATTTTACTCAAATTAAAAACACCCTAAGCAAGGAATTGGTTTGGAAGTTGCCCTAAACATGGATAGACATTACAAAAACACCATAAGCGAGGAATTGGTTTGGAATTTGCCCCTAAACAAGGATAGATTTTGCGTGTGCCGTTATGAGTGTCATTCACAATTTTTAGTTTGTAAAATCGCTCAGAAACCACTCTTTTGTGCCGATTAACTGGCGCTAATGGCCGTTAATTGGGTCATTTAAAAACTACACTAAGTGAGGATCGTCCTTAAAATGAAACACCCCTTCTTCTGGTAAAATGAGTGTTTTGAGACCATACTCGCAGATCCGCGCGGATCCCTGTTTTGCTTTTCAAAAACTACTCTAAATCCGCGTTTTCTTTCACGCGGATGGATACCACTTTTAAACATGAGTGTTTTAATCATGACTATCGGTCTGAGACCCTTTCACAGTGATTTGGTTCGCTTTCATGGCTTTTAGGAAACCGCCAGGAGTCAGATGGGCTGTTTTGTAATAATATATATTATTCTGATTGTTTGAAATTTACTGGATTATCAATAAATGAAATCATTTTAAGTTTAATTTTTGCATATTTTATAATGTGATACCCGATATTTTTGAAGTGTAACATTATTATTTACATTATAGTTTTTACATGCATCTGACATGCGCAAACAATGACTTCAAAAATGCTTTTGATAGATTGTGGCGCTGAGTTTAGCGTTGTATGAAACATAGGTTTTAAACATAGGTTTTAAAAATCCCTCCCGGGAGGAGATGGGGCGGGTAAATCCCCCAATATTTTGATGGGGCGGGGCCGGGTAGTCCACACAATCATTCCCCCAAATATTGACGCATGCATGTGGGTTCAAGTTCTCGTATTTGATCATTTTAGCCTAAAACAGTGGGAATATTTGCGTTCTAAAGCATTTGTACCTTAAACTTATTCTGTTGTCTGGATTCACTATACTTCAAGCAATATTTTTCAATTCACCTTAACTGTTTAATATCACCGTTGAAGTTGTCATTAGGTCCTACTCATGTTACATGGCCTCCATCCAAGCGGCATCAGCGGGCAAATCATAAACAACGTCAGATCGACCTTAGCCGAGACATAAACAGATATTCAATAGATTGTGGTGCTCTTGTCTCCTTTAAACTCCCATTCGCAACTCCCATTCGCAAATTTGCAAAAGACATAACTATTTAAACAAAAGGTATATAGGCTACAGTCAATTATTAATCCATTATTAATCCCTTTATTGAATATTTGAGTTGAAAAGACTACGGATCCAATTATTTTACTTTAAATTTGCAATAAATAATTACCAATACTAGTCTAATACTGACTATAAGAATAAAGATTGACATAATAACGAAAGAAAAACGTCAACATCTGTATTTAAATACGTAATTTACATGACAAAATGACTTTCATCATCAAATCGGATAGCTGTACTTTAAATTTGCAATGAATAAGTATCATTATAATAATCAAACGGTAATAATAACGAAAGGGAAACTTCAAACATCTGCATTTAAATACGTCATTTATACATAACAAAATGACTTTCTATCATAAGATACAAAATTGGCATTATCATCAAATCGGATAGCTGTACTTTATATTTGCAATTAATAATTATCATTAGTGTCAGTAGGCCTAAGAATAAAAAAATTACTGTAATAACAACGAAAGGAACGTGCACCATCTGTATTTTTAAAAATACATCATTTACATGACAAAATGACGTTTTTATGTAAATCAAAGAAAATTGACATTATCATTAAATGCAAGTTCCTCAACATCTGTATCAAAATATTAAAGCAGTGGCTGGATGCTGCCCTCAGTCGGTAGACGTTCAGGTTATCTGACGATATATCATACGCACTTGACGGTACTACGAAGGATTCAGTTTATGTTGAGTTCAATTATTATTCGATTAGCTAATAGTCCCGCAGCTGAAAAAGTTGCCTTCCCGACATACATTAATTCCGTGTCCACAAACCAATGCTAAAATATAAAGCAAATTATTGCTCTGACTACACGGTAGACGTCCCTATTATGTAGAATATAGATGTACTCAAAAATGAAACTGCACCGGAAGTATATGACCTGGGAACAGTGATGCAGGGCAGGAGACTGCTTGGAAAGTAGTGGCTTGCGAAACCCACCGAAATAAGTACCGGTAGTATAAAGCTCTTGCAACTCTGTTAGAAGTTTGAGATAATGGCTGCAATTATGATGAGATTTAGCCCAATAGTAATGCATGATGGGACGGTATACGTACAATGTTCTGTTGTGGACTATAATTGAAGACCGAATTAAAAAAAAAACTAGTTTGCGTATGGCGTCCTGTCAACCAGACTAAAAATGCCGTACTTCGCAAGTCAGCAACCATTCACGCCGCGCCTTTGCCCTGACGTCAGACGCAAACTAGTCTTTTTAATTTGGTCTTCAACTATATCCATTGTCGGTGATTCTGATAAACATTAGAAAATGTACTATAGGGCCTATATATAGTTGCTTGTTTGTGGCAGAAGTGTGATAATCTGCCCAGCTCACGCTCTGTCTAGTTACACTGATTTCTCAAGTAACGGTTTATTTTAGATTGAAACTCCATTTTTAGTTTATTCAGTCTCTTGAAACAGCATAGCAGACAACACTGCGAATAGTATTCATGCAGAGTATTATTTTGTAACTTCTTTGAGCAGTCAAACAGCATCACGATGACTCGTCTTTATACCGGTATGGTACTTGTTTCCCTGATGCTCTTCGCATCGGCAATGAGCGCCGCCGTAATTCAATCTGAAGAATTGCAAGAAGAAGTCAAGCAATATCTGGGTCGAAACGTTTTAGACAAGGTATGTATGCATAATATGCATTGCATATTAAATATAGCGTTCATCACTTTTTAAATCACTGATTTAAATCAACGTTTTAATTTTTTACCATTTTTGATAAATATAAGTTATTTTTTTTCTTAAATTGACTGTTTTACTCTTGTTTTACTCAAGTTCATTTCTAATGCCTCTAAAATACCTCTATGATGTCGTTTTATCTAGTGCTAAAATTATCTTCAAGGTTTACCAATTTATTTCTTTGAAATTTTCACATGTAAAAACGTGTTTGAATTTTGTGTTAATCAAGCATGAGAATTTTCAGGCTTTCGCCTGAATTCAGACAGTTTTGTTGTTCAAATTTACGCATTCTTTTGGTGGGGTAGGGGGTAGGGAATAAAATTCGGGGTAAAGACGAAAAAACAATTCCCGGTTGCATCATTTTGACCCAGCATGATCGGTGAGTTATAATACATACATGTATATCGGACTTTTATAGAGAGACTTGCCCATGATCGGGGTGAAATTTCTTGTGAAACGGACTCCTTTCCCCTTATCTGTTTTTTGCATTCCCGATTTTCTCTTTCATTTTTGTCAGAGGGGCAGTTTTCTCTTTTATTTTTAGGGGGGGCACTCTGCCCCCGCTGGCTACGATACGGGTTAGGTCAGGTGGATGGGGATGAATTCCCCCAATAAAAAAAATCACCCCTCATCGGAATTGGTAATATTCGGCTATCGAACTTTTCTTACTTATGTGCTTACATTTGTGTTTTGTTTATTTTTGCCCCCCTCCGCATAATATAGATGTTTATCCACATAAAAGCCGACGATCAATTGAACATTTTGACCTTTCATATTGAAGATATGGATTTTTTCCCAAAAAGACCTATTTTTTTTTGTGTTTTGGGGAAAAAATCCATATCTTCAATACGAAAGGTCAAAATTTTCAATTGATCGTCGGCTTTTCATCCCACCTACATACACTTTAGGTAGAAATCATCAGATTTATAAAGTTTACTTCGAGTACTGTTAAATATCAAAAATATCAATTTTGGTGTTAGGAAGGGCGTACTATTTGGGGTATGTATGTATGCATAATATGCATTGCATATTGAATATAGCGTTCATCTCTTTTTAAATCACTGATTTAAATCAACGTTTTAATTTTTTACCATTTTTGATAAATGTAAGTTAATTTTTTTCTTAAATTGACTCTTTTACTCTTGTTTTACTTCATTTCTAATGCCTCTAAAATACATCTATGATGGCATTTTATCTAGTGCTAAAATTATCTTCAAGGTGCAGAATTCAACAGGTTTTTCCCATTATTTTACCAATTTATTTCTTTGAAATTTTCACATGTAAAAACGTGTTTGAATTTTTTTGTTAATCAAGCATGAGAATTTTCAGGCTTTTGCCTGAATTCAGACAGTTTTGTTGTTCAAATTTACGCATTCTTTTGGTGGGGTAGGGGGTAGGGAATACAATTCGGGGTAAAGACGAAAAAACAATTCCCGGTTGCATCATTTTGACCCAGCATGATCGGTGAGTTATAATACATACATGTATATCGGACTTTTATAGAGAGACTTGCCCATGATCGGGGTGAAATTTCTTGTGAAACGGACTCCTTTCCCCTTATCTGTTTTTTGCATTCCCGATTTTCTCTTTCATTTTTGTCAGAGGGGCACTTTTCTCTTTTATTTTTATGGGGGGGGGGGCACTCTGCCCCCGCTGGCTACGCTACGGGTTGGGTGGATGGGGATGAATTCCCCCAATAAAAAAAAAAATCACCCCTCATCGGAATTGGTAATATTCGGCTATCGAACTTTACTTACTTATGTGCTTACATTTGTGTTTTGTTTATTTTTGCCCCCCTCAGCATAATATAGATGTTTATCCACATAAAATTGGTATACCATTGTATACCTTGCTCTTTTTCATTGATGTGTACCTAAGTGTAACCTTTTTTCTTTCTCTTTTTTGGCTGAAAGGCAACAGTTTTCGTTGAGTGGTGCAGCTTTTGTTTTGTCATTTTACGTTATTTTCAATATTTTTCCTCATGTCAGCGTCAATTTAAGGCCAGAGTAATGGAAGACACATTCGTTCACGCCCGAATTTGAGATTTCTTGATATTTATCAACACTAAGATGTATTCTTTCACTTGAAACTGATAAAATACAACTTGCTAATATTTACTCGTATTTTTGCTTGATTTGTTTCACTCTTTTCAACTCTAAAAAGTCACATGGCTCAAGACAGCCTAGTAAATTGGCGGGAAATAATGAGTCAGAAATGCGCGAATGCGAAATATTTTGATTACGCGCGCAATTCGCTTCGCGTGACGCGGCGCAACACTGCGGGTATGTCCAACGCAGTCTAGGCGCATTCGGTTTGTTGTTCACGCCAGCAAATGTGGTGTAAACAAAACAAAAATTTGCAGTCAAAATGCCACTTAGATTTTTTAATTATTTTGAATTTTGGCGCACTGAAAGCAGACATTATAGATTTATTGGTGCAAAAAGATACATATTTAGACCATGCACCAGATACAGCTTTAACAAGCGTGAAAGTCTTACCGTTTTAAAGTATAAGGACGTTTTGTGCATAATTTTGACATTTTTTTACTAAAATGTCGATTTCTCAGAGTTCACTTTTGACAATATTGCACGATTTTTGTGACAAGATAACTCGAAAAATATGCAAGCAAAAGGTAAACTTTTTGCACTATCGTTTAGAGTACATCAAAGCCTACGGAAGGTTTTCTCATTTTTTCAGAATAATTGTTAAAAACAAAAATATACACCATTCTGTGCAATTCTTAGCTTAATAGAGTGACAAAATTGCTTTTTTCACATGTTTTTCAATATTTCGAAAAAACAGACGAATTTCAATAAAATAAAAAAAACCTTCCCTAAGTTCATGTCTCTTCTTCATGAAAAGCTAACTGAATTTTTTTTACTCCGAACGGATTTTTTTCTAACTTGTCACAAAAAAAGTGGGGTAAAAAAGTGATTTTTTGTGATTTTGTCAAAAACTCGAGATTTTTGAACAAATCTGACGTCACCATGGGATTCCTTGACTAATTTCCTTTCCAAAAATGTATAGTTTTATATACTTTTGACATACAATTCAGAAATAATGATCCTCGAAAAGGTCCATGTTCGCTCCCATTACACTGCCCTTAAGCTACTGAAGTAACTAAGTCGTATTTTATGGTAACTTCATTTGGGTCTACTAATGTAGATGTCCGATTTGCTTCAAACAAAAGGCATATTGGTCAGTGTACTTTGCCCTACTCTATTAACCTGTTTAAAACATGCTCAAAGCATTTCCTAATTTCTAGAAAATGCATCCAATACCACCTTAAAATGAGGGCCGAGACAAGTTACATCTATATTTGGCTAAAGGTGATAAGACATACATTAATCACTGGAATTATGAGTCCATTCAGTGGAAGCACTTGGATTTCCCGTCTTCATCGCTGTTTTCTGAGGGAGAGTCTTGATGACAGATTATTTGACAAATGGAAGTACAATCATATCATACAACTGGGCAAAATAATAGCAAAACGGAGGTAAGCCATCAAGTGAAGAAGGTTGGTGGCAGCAATGCAACTGTTCTCGGATTGTGTCCTGTACCCTTTTTTCAGTTTGTCAAGCTGCCATTCACGGGAGAGGGGTTGTGTAACTAAAGCAACCATAATGGTGGTCCATGCATGGCCTCGGTAGTGAAACCAATTTTAGGATTATATTCCTACCTTCATACTATCGGGTTTGCTGGTGATCAATGCTGGTGAGCCTTCACTGAATAGTGGCTCATGGGGCATTCGGAAGACATCAAATTTGTTGACATAGAAGTTTTCAAGAAAAATTGAGATGGGTAAATTAAGGTATGCAGTAACCAAGTTCAATAGTGAGATAACAAGAATTTGGCTAATACTCTTTCAAGTAGATGTATCTTGTTCTACGAGCTTATTGACCGCCTCGTATGTTATGTTATGTTATGTTATGTTATGTTATGTTATATTATGTTACGTTACGTTATGTTGTTTGTAATGTTACTTTACGGGTGCTTCGATTCGTAATTTCGTAGACATGGCGAAAAGCTAAATTGACTTGCCAACAGATTTGTTAGTTTCTACTAATTCAAGGGAGATCAGATAGGAATATTAATAAAATAAGACATTATAGGTCCTATCTAATATGGTATGTAAATTACACGATAAAATTCGATAAAATATAGATACCGCAAATGATATTTAGTCGGTACGAATATCACCCCAAAAAATCGGCTCTACAAAACTCCGGGACTCGGTATTTTGCACGTTAAGAAACTTTTTTTTTAAAGTTTCTTCAAAATATATGTAAACAAAATTCTATCATTCATAACGGTGTAACAGTCATCGTGAACAAAAGCTTGTCCAGTGTGGCGTGTCATATAATAGACCTAATGCCAAGGGGTGACACTAAATTCACGGTTGTTCTATTAGCAACGCAAAACCTATGAAAAATTCAGCCGGTTTACTAGCTAGAAAGTGAGGCCAGTTATCGATCCGTTATGAATAATTCATGTTCAACCCCTTGGATCATGTTAATTGATATTGGCAAATAACAACGTTGTTAGTTTTGCGAACTTTGCCTGTTCAATGAGAGTATAGCGCGCCCCAATACATCTGGGCACAAACCAGGCGAAAACGATCCAGTTTAATGAAATGGCGGACGGGTATTCCCATCAGACACCAGTGATATGTTTTTTTCAAAGAAAGTCTACTAATTTGATATGAAATGACATTTTGCAATAGCAAAGTCAAAATTAGGACTTGCTGTCAATAATATGAAGGAAATATGTGACAGAGGCAAGGTGTGAAATACAAGCAGTATTTGAAGTTATAATAACCTTTGATACCCGACCTGACCTTCCATCATGGCGCCTTATTCGTGTTATGTATTTCTATTATACTCTCAAGTAAAATAAAATACCAATCTGCACTAATCAGACAGAATGTTACTTGGCTCCCAGCATGAATTATTGATTTTATACGGAGGTAAAGAAATACACAGTGTATGTGCAAGCCGTGCAACAATACTCCAAATATTTACGGTAAATCTGAATAGTTGTCACATGTTGACATATCATGTGTTCGGGAAATCACGTGGCAACATTTTAAGATTTCAGGCTTGTTTACTAGTTAATTGCCATTTGTACTCTTTATTATTTATCTTTGTTAATTAACATATATTTTAAATGCTGATAAATCGTGGTTGGCTGCCCATGATATCTGTTAAATTCAATGTTTTATGAATATAATTCTACCACGCAGAGGGGTCACACAGCAGAATTTCACATCACCTGACTTAGCTAGATTTCGAAGCTCTGCTCTTCAAATTCATGTAAATTTCAAAGTTTATACACTTAATATATTTAATATGATACTATTTTTTTGGTTATAACCAACTGGTACACGAAATATACTAGCTTATTACCTATACAGAAAGGTGATTATCAGCCTTCACTCAGCAAATTGACATGCCCGGAAATGCAGCCATTCTCCGTCTGGATAACATGACTGTCGCCCTCAATACGTCTGGGCACAAATTTAAATAACAATACGCTATTTACATATCAATGCGGCCTCATGCTAATTAAAGCTGCCCCATCCAGGAGTTCATCTATGCTAATGCTCTCGAAGTTATCTCAAAAGCATGCAGGGAGAAACTTGCCCCGGTTGAAATAGTAAGTATTTTATAAGAGAATAAACACTATTGCATTTAGGGTAAATACGCTTATTCTCGGTCACTTAAGAAACAACCCGCTCTATTTCTTGCGTAAATGATTATAAAAGTTAGCTATATGGGAACGTGCATTCCACACAACACCCCGTTTAACATACCCTGCATGACATCTTCCATTGAACTTGTATTGGAAGTATAAGGTCAAAAGGTCAAAGTTGGCGACAACTCCTATTCTCGGTCACTAAACTCCTATTCTCGGTCACCGCATAGTTTTTCTATACCTATTCTCGGTCATTCTCTTTTGGAAGTCTGGTTGATCGGTATGATGCGGTTTTAAAAACTTAAACCCATAATAAAATACGTGTGCAGTATTCTCAGATATATTGACAAGGAGCGATCCTTTCAAAACGGTCTATTGGCAAAAATTTTCGTACCATCCGATCGGGGTCCGAGGTGGTCCTATTTTGTGGGAGCGCACAGCGGAATGCGGTGGCACGCCCGACTAGTCCAGGAGCAAGATCACACAAGGCCCTAAATAAGGAGTTCGTTCACCCCCACTACATACAAGGTTTGACACCATAGGTAGTTAGTATGGACCCTCTAGATCACTGCTAAGTAAGTAGTGGTCTCAGATTGTGGTAACACTTTTTTTACAGGTCATTTTATATATGGACGTATAATCATATAAAATCACAATTTTTTTTATTTTTTGAAGGGGAGGGGGCTCACGGCCGCCGCTGGCTACGCTACGGGGGTGGAGGAATGGGGATAAATTTCCCAAATATTCGACGAGGGGTCCATTAAATCACCCCCTCATCGGAATTGGTAATATTCGGCTATACCTACTTCTGTGCCAACATTTGCTTTTTGTTTGCTTTTGTCCCCCTTTGCACACCGCCTGTATTTCATTTGTTTACCCACACACAGTTGGTATCTTGCTCTTTTCCATTGATGTGTTGCTAAGTGTAGCGTTTAATTGGAAGCCCTTAAGGGAACTGGAATGAGCGTTTTGAGCGTTTCGACAGCATTTTTTGTGGGACATGAGAGCACATCAGACCTATCGAATTGCATTCTGAATACGAATGTCTTTCTGATATCAAATAATTTTCATTTTATGAAATTCACGATATAATACAAATTTTATGACAAATTATTAAAATTTGATATTTTTCACATTTTGGAGATATAACAGTCCTCGAAGTAAATTTTATAAATTTAATGATATAGTCTTGAAGTGTATGTAGTTGGGATGAAAAGCCGACGATCAATTGAAAATTTTGACCTTTCATATTGAAGATATGGATTTTTTCCCAAAAGACCTAATTTTTGTGTGTGTTTTGGGAAAAAAATCCATATCTTCAATACGAAAGGTGAAAATTTTCAATTGATCGTCGGCTTTTCATCCCACCTACATACACGTTAGGTAGAAATCATCAGATTTATAAAGTTTACTTCGAGTACTGTTAAATATCAAAAATATCAATTTTAATGATTTGCCATAAAATGTGTATTACATTGCGAATTTCAAAAATCCAAATTATTTGATATCAGAAGGCCATTCTTCGTATTCAGAATGCAATTCGATATGTCTGATGTGCTCTAATGTCCCACAATAAATACTGTTCAAACGTTCACACCCCTTCCCTTAAGACCTGTTTTGCTATTATTTCTTTGCCATGTTGTCATTTGGTTTAGCAGAGAATTGTAATAAATAAATAAATAAATAAATAAATAAATAAATAAAAAAATAAAAAAATAAATATATAAATAATAAAAGATAAATACGAGGGTCATTCAATAAGTTCGGATTCCACTCATATAACTTTAGTTCTGTAAATTGTAGCTTCTCACTTGGCATGATTATACATTGGAATGTTGTCTATACTTGCTTGCATGTATTTATTGATACCTTTGCTAAACTTTTATAGGTGACCTCAGAACCATTTGTTATACCAGAAACGGCAAAAAGTCGTAAGCTAAATCGACTTGCCAAAGATTTTTTTTACTTTTTTACTATAAATTCAAGTGAGATCAGGAATATTAATTTATTAACCCTCTCATGCACGAATAAAGTTTCAAATTCACAAAAATTTTTATATTGTGTAATTTTACATCTAAAGGGATTACAAGAACATACCCAGTGTCAATTTTTTCGGGCAGTGTTCCATTAATTAATTATGCACATGTCCTCATATGAGGACACTGCGCAACAAGGACGTCTATATTTACAAATATTTACATGCTACATCTACATAGAAAACTTAAGACTAAAGTCATTTTCTGAAATAATAGAGAAATTGGGGTAAAATGTAAATAACTTGGGGCTAAAAATGATGTAGAAATATTATTGGACTTTACAAAATAAGGAATTCAGGCAAAAAACAGAAACAAGTGACTTGTCTACAACCATGTACATACATATAAATGAATTGAAGTTCACGAATTACAACTTGTGAATTAGATTTCATGAATTACAACTTGTAAATTAGAATTTAAATTCAACTAGATGTTATTCCTAGCCTAATTAGAGTTCAACAACTCAAGTTGAAATACAATCATTATTACATTCACTCTGTAGTAGGCCTATTTCATTCTATATGTATGTACTTTCCTATACCACCATGGTAAATGTTACATCTGTAAATGCACAGTGTCCTCTTATGAGGACGGGAGGGCGCTATAGTAAGACACCACAATGGCGCAGTGTCCTCATTTGAGGACACATGTTTGTTCACTATTTTCAAGTATTCTAAAATATTGGTCACAATATAGTTGTTTCCATTATGTTCTGTAACATGTATAAATACTAATAAAAAATTATAGTCACTTTCCGTGTCATGAAACAGGTAAAAATTTTGGCCGAATCCAGGGATCATAAAGAATAGCGCATGGCTGTGAAATCCCAATTTTAGAAATGTGCATGGGGGTAAATAGAGCCTGTAGGCATTTATAAAAGCTCAGAGTGTATACTGCCCTGTCTTGACATTGTAATGCAACATTGTGAATTGTTGAGGGGGTATTAATACATTTTTCATTGTGTATTTATTATCCATCCTCATATGAGGACACGGTGCGTGCAAGGGTAATAATAATAGACCAAATGCTATTAAGTTTGTCCTGTGTGGCGTGCCATACCGTATAATAAACCTAATGCTAAGTTTGTCCTGTGTGGCATGCCATATACTATTCTCAATGCTCTGGAAGTTATCTCAAAAGCATGCTGGGAGAAACTTGCCCCGCGGTTGAAATAATAATTAATTCATAGCAGAATAAAGACTATTGAATCTAATATGATTATCACCATGGTTTACTTCCTTTTAAGGCTGTTGAAGGCAATGAGGTACTAATAGCTGGGGCTCTTGACAAAGAAAAAAGAGATGGAAATGACGGTAGGTAACATGAAACTGGGTTGGCATTTTGCTCACCCACTAAATTATTTTGCCCTCCCAGTTAATTCAGTTAATTATTTTGCCCACAAAAATTGGGCACCATTATATTAATTACCATAAAACTATAATAGCAGCATGATGCATCTCTTGAAATTAATTTGCTTTTTTGAAATCAAGGTTTTTAGCTGCAACTTTGGAGCAGTAATAAATATCACAGAGTACATGATTCAACACATCTGTTCAACACACAAAGTCAAAGTTTATACAGGGATCAAAATTCAAAACTGATCATATTTTTTTAAACCACGTACCAAAAATTTTTCTCTGATCATATGAATATGAACTATGTTACATAAGCAACAAGTCATTCTAGGATTTGGGGGGGGGGGGTGCTGATTTTGAAAAAGTGGACTTTTTTCCAAAGGGGGGGGGGCGATTTTGGGAAAAGTGGACTTTTCCCCCCAAAATTTGGACCTTTTTTGCCCAAAAAAACGATTTTTTTTGTTCGCTACGCTCGCAAATTCTTACAATTTGGGACTTTTTGTATACTTTTGCAAATTTGGGGAGGTGCGGTCGCACCCCCGCCCCCCCCCCCCCCCTGCGTACGGGCCTGGTTCCAACTATGCCTCATTAGAGTTGTTGTCACAAAAGAACCATTTGAGACAATTTTCATCAAAATTGGAGCATTTTTCTATTTTAACCCCTGTAGAGTTCTCTATTTAACCTTAGACCTTTTTGCTCATAACTCCACAACAATAAGTCGTAGATATGCAAATATAGATATTTTATGAATCCATATGATAAGTAGACCCTCCCTCGGGTCAATGGAGAACGACTGGTAATATAGATTACATAGCATTAAAAATCAACCCAATACAGCGCTCAATGGACTTTCGCGTTCACTTATAATACGAGTATATTTCTATATTGCTGCATGGTTGACTGTGTGTGTAATCAGTGCAGTGGCGTCGATTTGTGGATGAAGAGGAATGGGTTTTTGGCATTGAGGAAAATAAGGGGGGGTACAGGACTTTGGCATTTTTTTCATATATAGGCATTATGTAATTATTTATTGTTACATTATCCAGAGATGGAAGTTATGGAACCGAACCGAGACTGGGGGCCAGTCTATATGATAAGCCTAATGGACAAATTTTTACAAGGTTTTAATTTTGACCTCTGTATAAACTTTGACCTTAGATATATCGAATTGCCCAGGGGCGCTAATTTTAGAAACTGATTTTGTACCACCCGAAGAAGAATAATCAACAAACAATCTAATAAAGCTTCGCGCGAGAAGGAATAATCCCCTCCCATATGGCTGGCCGTAGCAAGAGGGGCTGTCAGGTTAAACCATGGCAGCCCCTCTTGTGGCAGACCATTTTGAAATAGGGGGGGGGGGTGATTACTGCACTACCCCTAACTTGGTTTGGACGCACAGCGAATGCAATCGCACAATCTAAAAACAAGAACGACTATGAAATTAACGCCATTCAGCATATTCAAGAATTGACATAATATGTATAATAGTCAACTGATGCTAGGCAAGTTACATATTACTAACGCATGCGTGTTCGTCAACTTCCCCTGCCTTCGCACGCCAGTTTCGTTCCATTCACTATGTGGAGTGAATCACACTGACTGTGGAGAGGAAAACTAGTTAGTCAGACCAGACGGTCTAATTCTATGAAGCATATCCTGGTTTAACCTGCGCACCCTGTGTTTTAGGTACAATTCTGGCTTACCCTGCACATCCTGTGCTTTAGGGTTAGGGTTAGGATTAGGGTTAGGGCATAATTATTCCTTTAAAATTGTAAAATGTTAACAAATGTATTTCTGTACCAAAGTATTCCGAAACGTGAATAAAATCATGTAGAAAACAAAATGGCCGCAAATGGCGCCTATTATTTAGACCTATTAAAGTTACATTAAAGGTCAGGTCTATTGCAAATTTCGGGCTCGTACGTGTTCTTCCCCCGTTTGAAGCGAAATTAATTTTCAAGGCAGCGGGCTATGACGTAAGTGGACACAATATCATGCTCTCATTTACTTGTGTGACAAGTTTCACATTAGCAACAATGAGTTGTACTATTATTTACCATAACAATGCTGCATAACAATATGCAGACTATTGTTCTCATTTCGGAAACAAAGCCCACACAGTATTGATACCATTCGTTTGCCTTGTAATATTTCATCCAACTGAAACTATAATAACTATATAGCACAGGGAAATCAGATACATGAGTTATGGACTTAACACGGTTTATATGCTAGTCTCAGATTGATAACGATGAAATTCTAAGCTCAAATTATTTATTTATTTTTTAGTCCTAATATTTCTCATGATATTGATATATGTATGAATGGTAATATCACAATTTACTAATATATATATAAAGAAGCGGCTGATTTTATCCATATGTATAAAAACCATTAACTTTGTAATACTTAATTTTTTTTTTCTGTGAACAACAATAGTATACGTTCTGTGCATTGATAATGTTTATAATCACTTCTCACAAAGAAGGCACAGTCATTTCATGACGACAATTTTTTCTAGGTCAAATCTGTCTCGTTCGAAGGAACTCATCGCTTAAGTTGGTTTTGCGGAATATCAATTTTAAACGTCTTATTTTCTCAAAAAAGGAGTCATTTTCATTGTCCTCATAATATTAGCTTGCCAATGATATGATGTTGTTTTTGCAATATACCTGCCCTTTAATATTTTTTGAATCGTGACGTAATTCCACTCGCCCTTCTCATAATCAATTCAACTTCCCTGATGTAATTAAGCTAAAATTGTAACGTTTTCATTTTCACTACAGACTCAGATTGCACGGGCCGGGGTTGTTAGGCATCTGTGATGGCAACATTGTCTTCTTTTGCGGCAGTGATGGACTAACTTGTTTATCGGAGGGCTTACTTCAGTACATCGGTTGCGTTCTAGGGGACCCAATTTTAACAATGGTTCAATAAAATGCATGCTCAAGATTTTAATTGTGGTTGATAAAGGTGATGGGCGATACACCTCTTAAATTAGAATAGAAATAGAAATAAACATTTGTCGAGCGCTATTTATTTAGAAATAAATCTAACCCAAGGCGCTGTAAAACATAAAAAATATAATAGAATACGATATAAATAACATTATATTCCAGCAAAAACAACACGTTTTACAGAAAAGTTAAAAATGTCGAGTTTTATATTAGGTATATAAAGGGTATAACACGTATTAATAACAAAACTTTGAAAACAGCAAAACATTTAGTTAAGTGTTGACAAAATAGCTTGCAAAAATATTTGCTAAACATATCTTACAATAACATTTTAAACACATTAAAATATTGTTGTAGTGTGTTTTTCATATACACATTTAAAAAACGCTTAATGACTTTTATAATACCCGACATTTTAAATATTACTCAATGGTTCAGAGTTTTGACCAAAACCAAAACGCGTTTACCAAAAAATTCTTGTGTTTGTTGGGATATAAATTACTTTATAATGTACACTTAAGACAATAACATGATTATCAATATTCACTTAATAATCAATTATACATTATAGCAATATTGAAGAAAACATTCTTGAGTCCTTTTTTTAAATGTCCAATGTATGTGAGTGACGAAGATCAGAAGGTAAAGAGTTCTAAAGTCTAGGCGAAGCAGCGGAGGAGAAAGCGTGGTCACCAAATGATGTTGTAACGTGAGGAATAAAAAAAAAGCCGTTTGTTTGAAGATCTGAGATTACGACCAGGATGATAATATTAAAGTGAGAAGAAGTTAGGTAGGATGGTGCCAGGTCATGAAGGTTTTTCAGGTTAATAATAACGTTTTGTATTTCATCCTTTCGGAAGCCAATGTAAATCTTTGAGAACAATTGAAATGTGATCGAATTTGCGAGTTTTAGTGTGTGCACGTGCAGCAGAGTTTTCCCCGGGGGGGGCACTCAACTTGAATTGTTCGGAGCGCCGCACTTTGGGAACTAAGAACTGACTTTTAGGCAAAACAGGGGCTTGATGAACTGAAATTTCAACACTTTTTGTGGGGGTCTGTGAACTTAATTAGGGCCAAATTATAGGCTTTGAAGCTAAAAAAATCCAACATTTTTCCAAATTTGAGCTAAAAAGCTACAATTGTCAGAGTTTGAGGCTCAATGAACTGGAACATGATGCCAATGGGGGTCTTAAGGAACTACCAGAGAGCCTGAAAAGTCTTTAAGAAGATTGTTCTGATATTCTGTGTAATAAACAATTGCCATTGTCCAATGTTGACGTAAGTAAGGCATGTTATATTCAAAGATTTACATTGGCTTCCAGTACGCAAACGGATGGAATTCTAAACGTTATTGATAACTTTCAAAGGTCTTCATGACCTGGCACCACCCTACCCAACATGAGTGGTGCTTCAGTGTTGTCAGGGTTTAGGCTTGTTACATTTTGAAGAAAAAAAACAACAACTTGCGTACGGAAGAATCTTTTTGACCTTTGAATAAATCTTGGCAACAACTCCATTGGGCTGTTCCATTTAAAATCCATACTACCCGTGTAGCAACGGAGGGAGTCTCAATTTTGAATAGAATACACCAGGTGGTGAGCGCAATGCATTCTCTAAATTCAGTTCATTTTATTTGTATCATCAAATCGGATAGCTGTACTTTAAATTAGTAATGGATAATTAGCATTAGCTTCTAATAGGCCAAAGAATAAAAAGTGTATATTACATGTACACTACGCAAAAAAAGTTTCTTTATGGTTAGGAAATTTACCCACTATTAAAATCTAGCGACTAATTTTGTACGTTTGCTAAATAATCGCATGCGAGTGATTGTCCTGCGCATTTTGACACCTCAATCACTACCCTACGACACTCCTGAGAAAAGATATGAATGTTTAAGTAACACGAGGTCGAAAAATAAAAATTGCAAATAGGCCTATTCAAGTTTTCAGCATAAAAGAACACACAAAAAAACCCATGCAGATAACATTTTTTGTTTACTTGCTGAGCACATTTCAGGCATCATACTGCCGCGGTTTCCAACTTCACTTGAGATTAATCTCTTTTTCTTGTAATACTTTGTGTGTCCACCGTTGGCTTTCCTTACTGCAGCAGCCACGCGGCGTCTCGTGCTCCTAATGAGGCGTCGAATGTTACCTTGCTCAATCCCGTTCCATTCATTAATAACGATGCGACGCAATCCCACCAGAGTTGTATCTGCCTTTATCTTCTTTTTGACTCGTCTCTTGAGCTGATCCCAAAGGTTCTCCAATGAGTTAAGATCAGGGCTTCTGGAGGGCCACTCAGGTGTCTCAATTCCTTCTGTTTTGGGAAAATATTGAACATACAGTATTTTCCAAACTGCTGTAATCATGACCTGTTTTCAATCCCTTTCCAAACCCATCTCTCAAAACGTAAATGTCTTAGTACCCACACGCCTTTGTTTTTGATCATTCATCTGCACAATAAGCAACGAATTATCCAACATGCATCAGGGAACATGCTTTAAATTTAAATCGAAAAGGCGGGAATAATGAAACCGTCTTTGATCAGTGAATCAGCTCTAAAACCATTGAATAGGCTTCTTTGCTATTTTAATTTTCGACCTCGTGTTACTTAAACATTCATATCTTTCCTCAGGAGTGTCGTAGGGTAGTGATTGAGGTGTCAAAATGCGCAGGACAATCACCCGCATGCGATTATTTAGCAAACGTACAAAAGTAGTTGCTAGATTTTAACAGTGGGCAAGTTTCCTAACCATAAAGAAACTTTTTTTGCGTAGTTTATATCGTTATGAAAACAGCAGAGTGCCGAATACGCAAAAAATTGCTGTTCTGAGTAAACGGCGTTTGAAAATCTTGGAACAATTCCATTGGTCCTTCTAAAAATTTAGAACATTCGTGACCACTCATTTGAAATGTATATTATAGAAGTGAATGTAAACGAATTGTATGCAATAATTGCATGTTCTGAAACAATCGATATATCCCGCAAAACGCATTTTAAGAGCTATTCGGCTTTATGATATAGCCAAAATGTCTCTACCACTGCGCACAGAGTCGTATTCGGAGTCGAATACGCATTCAACTACGTGTAAACCATAGCACACATCCTTGATTTGGGGCTTTTGTGTAGAAATTACTGGTTGTCCTAAAGGCTATGTAGACTTAACTTGGTATATAAGTTATAAATAGTCATCCCTGTAATATTTAGCAAAAACGTGAGGATTTTAAAGCAGAAATAACAATATTGGCGTATAGTTTGCGTATGATTTTCTGGGATTTTTCCTGGGGCGCACTCACATTATTAAGCCATAGCGATACCATGTGAGGAATGTTTGTACTTATTTTGGTATACCTACAGCTATACGTTGGTATCAAATATATCAGCATAGGACATTAAATATAGAACATTCGGGATTTCCAGCTATAGATCAACCTGATTTGTACAACTAAGTATACGATTCGTCTCTTTGCCGAATTCATTTTTTCCCACTTACTGCGATTCGTCCAAATCAAAATTTTAATAAATATGTCGGGGAGAACGATTTGCCATTAATCTTTAGTGGAAATAAAAGATAACCTGAAACATAATCATAAGCATACAAAATCTCAATTTGCTCAAAATTCTCGATTCGTCACTCTGCCGAATTCATAACGAATTATTATATCAACGAAAAGAACGTGCAACATCTGCATTTAAATACATCATTTACATGACAAAATGACATTTTTATGTTAATCAAAGAATATTGACAATGTCATCAAATGTTCTTCAACATCTGTATCAAAATATTCAATGGGTGGATACTGCCCTCAGTCGGTAGACGTTCAGGTTAACTGACAATGTGTAATATACGGTAGATGACGTAGGATTCAGTTTATGTTCAATTCGACTAGTCCCGCAGCAGAAAAAGAAAAGTTGCCTTCCCGATATGCATTATTCCAGTGTCCACAAACCAATGCTAAAAAATAAAGCAAATTATTGCTCTGACTACACGGTAGACGTCCGTATTGTTTGTTTGTTTGTTTACCCAGGTTGGTCTTATGTAGGCCTAGATAATAGATGTGCTCAAATATCTGACCTGGGAACTGTGATGCAGGACAGGAGACTGTTTGGAGAGCAGTGGTTTGCGAAACCCCGAAATAAGTAGTATTAAGGTTTGAGGTAATGGTTGCAATTATGATGAGATTTATCACAATAGCAATGCATCATGGGACAGTATAATGTTCTGATGTGGACTATAATTGAAGCCCGAATTAAAAGGAATAGTTTGAATCGTATGACGTCCTGTCAACCAGACTATAAATGCCGTACTTCGCAGCTCAGCAACCAATCACGCCGCGCCTTTACCCTGACGACAGACGCAAACTAGTCTTTTTTTAATTTGGTCTTCAATTATATCCATTGCCGGTGATTCTGATAAACATTGTGGCACAAGCATAAATCTGCACCAGCCCGCGCTCTGTCTAGCTGCACCGATCTCTCAAGTTAAGGTTTATTTTAGATTGAAATCCCATTTTTAGTTTATTCAGTTTCTTGAGACGGTATAGCAGACAACACTGCGAATAATATTACTGCAGAGTATTTGGAACTTCTTTTTGCAGTAAAACAGCATCATCGTGACTCGTCTTTACGTGGTACTTGTTGCCGTCGTGCTCTTCGCGTCGACAATTAACGCCAAACTTGATTCCGAGTCGCAAGAAGAAGAAAAGGAGCGAAATGAGGAATTACTGGAATCTAAAGTAAGTATTCTTTATAAATAGCGCCTTCCCAAGTCTGTATGCAGTCATTGAGTGGAGAGCGTACATAGTGCATATTGTAGGACTGATGGCGGAAAATAATGTCTTGTTCTACTTTGCACACCTAAACGCAAAAATGTAAAACGTTTAAACGTATTTTTTTTTGGTCATGCAATGTCGGTTTACAATGGTCATGAAATCATTAATCATTATATAAACTTATCATTCGAAAATGGTTTATCTTTTCAGTGCCAAATTTGGGCTTTAAATTCGAAGCAGAATGTATTTATATATTTATTTCTGCGCATTATGACACCGGAAGTATTAAATGTATGTACCCCCTACATTCATCTATGATAATGGTTAACTTTATTCCTTAAAACGGACGAAAAAAACCCTGAAAAAATGATACTATTTAAATAGGCCTAACCACTTTTTAGCAAGTTTTAAGCGTTAGTACTCTCTAAATTCCACAGAGTGACTCTTCGGGTCAATCGAAAAGATTGACATTTCAATGTACCAAGAGTGAAAATCACATATTTTCCTCCATACGAGTAAAATGTTCACTCTGCAAAGAGTGAAAAGATGTCAATCTTTTCGATTGACCCGGAGAGTCACTCCGAGGAGGATTGACTTTTTCACTCTTTAGAATTTAGAGAATATTGGTGATCCTATGTCTCGGTCCAATGCTTTGTGCTCCTCCATCACTAAACAAAATTGGCACCCCTCAGTCCAATGAGAGAATAAAATCCGAACTGTGATTTTATAATAATAAAAGGGTACTTCTTGAAAAGTACACTAGCATTAGCAGTGTGTACACGCCCACACATGTCACCTTTAAATATACCCACGCATACCCACCCCGGCATGGACAGACACACCCAACACCCATGAACTGACAAACATTCCGCGCATTAATTAACTTAATTTATAATATAATTAACATTTTATTTATGTGGGTTGTTTTCTCTTTATATGATTGGATCAAAATATATATGAGTTTCTACGACACTTTGAAGTTTACCTATAAAGCTTCCGAAGACACCATCCAATTCCTAGACGTGGTCATATATTAAGACAAACGCTTCAAATAGAAAGGTACCATGGACATGAAATGTCACAAAAAGAAATCTGAAACAGGACAATTCCTACATATATGAAATAGATAGATCCTCGTGCTACCCACAGCCAGTTTTCGATTAGGTTTTTACGAAAAGTTCCTAAAACACATCCCTATATCAAATCTCGCAGTTAACCTGAAAGTAGATTGTAACTTTGGTATCAGGATATGATTTAATGTACAAAACATGGATATTGTAAATGTGTAAGCAAACTTATTATTGTCATTTTGCTTTCAGAAATATGATTATAAGAAAAACGCACGTATTTACTCTGTATATCCTATACTTGTAATTTTAGGATCTTTATTATGCACTAATGAGGTATCGGATATATATATATATATATATAATCCAGTGAAAAGTATGCAATCACAAAGGTAGAGAGTGCTCGATGTCCGAAAACAGAGCTAATAATATTCCATAAGGGTTGAACTTGGCTAATACATTACACTACAGTTCTGTTTCGTATGACAGACATTAAAACTCTGCCACACTCATCAGGTGCATTTGTATGACTGGCAAAGGCCCTAGATGAGAGAAATGCTTGGTTGAAAAAAGTTGAAAAAAGTTTATATACACTATTGATCAAGTGTAAAAAATGTTCAAACACTTAGTTATTACACAACAAAAACTTCCTCCTGTGCCTACAGGCCGTGACAAATTCACTTCTACTGTTTGGAGTGCATATATATATAATCCATACACTAGTTTGGAGCACTTTGAAATGTGTATGTCTGTTCAAAGTTCAGTGACCCTAGGATGCTTTGCTTTAAACCAGCCAGTGAGCCAAGAATATGTGCCAAAAAAAAAAGAGGAAAGGAGAGAAGAGAAGAGAAAGAGGAAAAAGGAGAGAACAAGAAGAGAAAAGGGAGAAAAGGAGAAGGGAAAAGGTTAAATTGCACGTATTGTAGGCCCATGCTTAAATCGCAGTCGGTCTGTTTGAAAGCGGGTCCTCTGCCCAAAAGCATGTGAAAATTACGGCGGGCCCACCGATATGTAGGGCTCGTCACATTTTGTCATTAAAGTCAGCAGGCCTATTAAGACGGACTCCGTGCCGACTTCAATTCAACATCGATCCATGCATGCTTTAATTGCGAATCTCAAGTCTTAGGCCTATAAAGTCTCAGTGTAACATTTACAATTTTACAAATTGAGTTCGGGCCGTTTTTTGTTTTAAAAAGCAATGATATATAGTGTAAAAATGATGCACCAAATGGCTTCAATTGGACCTTCATTTTGAACAATTTCAAAAATTTCCAGACACACCCTGCGCATACAAATAATTCGTAGTGTCTGTATTTAACACCCACCACTTGATGTTTAAACCAATAATTCATACAATAACAGTGAAAAAGGGGCTTCAATTGGCCTGTCATTTTGCAAATTTGATATTTTTGGCTTTTTTCAAACTAAAATTGTACACAATAATAGTGCCAAAATGGTCCACCAAATGGCTTCAATTAGGTCTTAATTTTGCAAAAGTTTCTCACTTCGGAGGAGCACATCCCCTCAGACACCCCCTGTGTGCGCAACTTCATGTTTACATCTAAAGCAATATCGGGTAATTTATAAAGGTCAAAACTTGCCCACGAATGGCTTCAATTGGGCCGTCATTTCGCAAATTTTCGGCCTTTTCAAACTTTCAAATTTTACACAATAATAGTGCAAAAATAGTCCACCAAATGGCTTCAATTAGGTCTTCATTTTACAATTTTTTCTTTATACTCAGACACCCTCTGCGTGCGCAACTTTATGAGTACATAATTATAAAGCAATAATTCAGACAATAAAAGTCAAAACTTGTCCACAAATGCCTTCAATTGGGCTGTCTTTTCGCAAATGTTAGGCTTTTTCAAACTAAAATTTTACACAATAATATTGACAAAATGGCTTCAATTGGGTCTTCATTTTCCAAAAGTTTCTAACTTCTCAGGGGGCATACACCCCACAGACACCCTCCGGGGTCGCGCAAGCGCTCCGGGGTGGTTACTTACATTTGAATTCTAAAATTTGGCCCACCCTCTCTGGATCCGCCACTGCCACATCATGCATAATCTGAATGTAGAATGTACCTTTAGCATCAGGATATGATTTAACGTAAAAATATGTATATTATAAATGTGTAAGCAAACTTTATATTTTTATTTTGCTTTCAGAAATATGATTATAAGAAAAACGCACGTATTTACTCTGTATTTCCTATACTTACTGTACATTTTGTAATTTTAGGATCCTTATTATGCACTAATGGGGCATCGGATATATATATATATATATATATGTTTATGATTATGGATGCAGCTTGGTACATATATGTCAAAAATAGCAATATCTCAAAAATCACATTTTTGCCCCAAAATGAGCATTTTTAGGAAAAGTGCCACAAAACACCCTATGTCAAATCTCTCAGCTCCACATCATGCATCATATGAATGTATACTTGACTTGACTTAAAGCTTTCCTCCTATGACACAGGTAGGTCCTGGAGATAGCTGCCTTGCCACTCAATCAGCTCTCTTATTTGCCATCCGACCGGCTTCTACTGTGGCTTGGATTCCCACTGCACTGCAGTTTGCTTTGATGTTGTCCGTCCAGCGCATAGGGGGTTATTCTGTAGGTCGTTTCCCTGGGGTCCTTCCTTACGGAGTGCGGGGGCCGGGGTTTGTGTAGGGTGGGAACATTAAACTCCTAAAATAAGGCACTTTTTCTGAGATTCACTGCAACTCTAATATATAGGGGTTTTTTTTAGAGAGGATGCACATATGTGATGCGATCAAGCAAAATCAGTATGCGTTATGTTGCTTATGTTACGTTACGTTACGTTACGTTACGTTACGTTACGTTACGAGTGCTTCGAGGCGTAATTACGTGGACATGTCGAAAAACTAAATCGACTTGCTTAAGTTTTTTACTTTCTACTAATTCAAATGAGATCAGATAGGAATATTAATAAAATGAGAAATTATAGGTCCTTCCCAGCAAACACAAAAACGTTTTTAAAACGTTTTAAATAAGTTATATTTTGGGTTTTGGTTTAGTTAAAAACGTTTTAATAACATTAAAATGTCGGGTTATATAAAGGTCATGAAATCGTTTTAAAACGTTTTGTATGAAAACACACTACAACAATATTTTTAAATGTTTTCGAAATGTCATTGTAAACTATTTTTGCAAACATTTTTGGCCAAATATTTTGTCAACACTTAAATAACATTATGTTAAAATATTTGCACCCAGCAATCACAGAAATGTTCTTAAAATGTTTTTTTACAAAACGTTTTAATAACATTTAAATGTCAGGTTATATAAAGGTCGTGGAAACATTTTAAAAACGTTATTGTAAATATTTTGGGCAAACATTTTGTGCAAAATATTTTTTCAACCCAAAAATAACATTCTGTTTAGAATGATTTGTACCAAGTTTTCAAAAATGTTTTTGGAATGTTCTTAAAACGTTTTTATACCCTTTATATAACCCGATATTTAAATGTTTTCTGCAAAACATTTGTGTTTGCTGTCCATCAAATGTTATTTAATGTTATGAAAACGTTAAATACCATTAATGTACCCTTTATATAACCCGACATTTAAATGTTTTCTGACAACCTTTTATAACCTTTTGCGAATGATGTCGAAAACGTTTTATGTTTGCTGGGTTGCTAATATGATATGTGAATTACACGATCAAATTATATAAAATGTAGAGACGTGATATATGTGTGGCGTGCCATATAATAGACATAATGCTATCGAAATTATGTCAAAAGCATGCTGGGAGAAATTTGCCCTGGTTGAAATAATACTTATTCTATAGGGAAACGCTATTGGTTTTAATATAATTATCATAATGATTTGCTTTATTTTAAGGAATTACTGGATCTCCTTAAGGACAATGCAAATGAAGAACAAGTCAACAAGCGTACAGAAGAAATAATTGAATGGAACAGATCTGAATCTGAAGAAGTGGACATGAGCTCAGTTTGTAAGAAAAAAAGTTGTGACGTAGCCCGCCTCCCTTGTTAAATGAAGGCTCCTCCAGTTTGACGTAAATAGCTTTCTTGACTCCTCTCTAAAACCATCTGCTTTCGCGATCTAATATTTTGACATCCTTATTGTCAAACGAATGATTGGTGCTGTCTAAGTGCGAGTAAACTGTAGAATCTCCGCAACCAGTGCTAGCTCCCCATGGGGCTCCCAAATCATTTCTTGTCCAGGGATCCACACGTTTAAGTTAGGTCCATGGGGTCCTTTAAACATGAAATGTTCGGGGTGGGCTTGTTTTGGCAACATTCAAACATAATGAATAGCATCATGTAGTAACCAAAATGGCCGCTAATGACACCTAGGCCCGGGGGGGGGTTGGCTTGTTTTGGCAGCATTCAAACACAATGAAGAGCATCATGTATGAACCAAAATGGCCGCTAATGGCACCTATTATCTATGGTGAACGGGCTTTTGCTGTTGCCGCCTCAATACTGCGGAACGCCCTCCCGGAACAGATCCGCAAATCACCCAATCTTGCTCAATTTAAATCACAGCTAAAAGCCCACCTGTACAGAATTGCTTTCATTGTTTAACTTTTGTCATGTTTTTCCCACATTATTTATTTTGCAATGTAATGAGTACTCTTTGTTTGTTGCTTTTGTCAATTTGCTTGTTAGCGCATTGAGATGTTTTTTACGTTTATGCGCTTTATAAATATGTTATAATAATAATAATAATAATAATAATAAAAATTATCTAGACATATAGGATACATATTCTTGAATCGTGAAGTCATTCCACTCGCCCTTCTCATATGTGATGCGATCAAACAAAATTAGTCGGAACTCGGCAATACTGGTTTTGAGATATTGGTGTGTGTGTGTGTGTAGGGGTAGAAAATCGAAATTGCTTTTTTTTAATGGAAAAACATTCTTCTTTCACATTTTGACCACTTCCAACTGCGATAATTGTCAAAAACTGTGAAATTATTGCAAACGAAGCTCAGATTTAACGTATCGTTATGCCAAATTTCGTAGCCATATCTTAAACCAAAGTTATATCAGATGTGCTAAAAATGACTCAATTAAAGTACTCTAACTTTAAACTTGATTTTCTCTGTTTCTTTCTTTTTAATGTATTGGTGTTCAAATTGTTGTAATTTTGTAACCAAATGTCATATTATCATTGGGTTTTTCACTAATGTTGAGCTTTGGCTCGTTTTATCTTTTCTGTTTCGGGAGCTCTATTGTTCAGAAATGAAAACGTAAGGGATTGTGTGAATTGATCTGTTCCTTAAATTCATTGTTAACTTTGAAGTACCAATCAGCTTATTTCAATAGAGGTAGATACCTGTTGTTAATAAACAAGGATGGATAAGACGAGATTATAGGACACCCACTGTGTGTGGAAGGCCGGTGTATTTAGTGGTCTAGCGCCCCTTTCGCTTGAATGTCCTCTAATACCGATAGGCCTTTGATGTTGGTAAACTTTGGGCTTTCTTCATCTTTTTGTTGCTAATTTTACCCTGCTATGCAGTTGGAAAACTCAAAGCAGTTTGCCTATCATCAACATGGACAAATTTTAATAAACTGCTCTCCTCTCCTCTCCTCTCCTCTCCTCCCCTCCACCCCTCCACCCGATCATCTCCTCGTCTTATCATCCCCACTCTCTCATTTCCCCTTACTTCGCAATTTGCCATCTTTAACATGTTTAACCTGGTCATTAAATGAAAAATAATATACATTTAAAATAGATTTGAGTCAGGCAATTTTGCCCGAAGCAATGATCAGATTACCAATTCCAATGAAAGAAATCCAATTAGTTTCACTTCAACGCACTTCTTTGGTGTTGCATATTACCAAATTTCCCGTTTCATCTCTACATAATCATATGACCGATTTTTGCGCGATTGCGCGAACAAGTAAGCCCCCTATACCTAATTCTAACCCTGGGCCTCAAGGAAGAACAGATGATTAATTGTGTTTTCAACTGATTGAGTGTCCCAGGTTAAAGAAGAATTAAAACAAACAAACAAACAAATTCTTGGCAACACTGATTACTAGCGATTAATGTATATTAATGTATATTTCTACGCTGGGCTATTTCCACGAGCCACTCCCGCCTAGGCTGAAGTACCTATACACCCAACGCAAGTCAATTGAAGCCGTACATTTATCGCGAATTTACGACCGTAAAATTTAGACACTTCTTTTGTCTAGATTAGCATCAACCCTCTCATCTCACGTTTTTTCATGTCAGAAATTAACATAACTCCCGAAACCGAAACAGAACTTATCTTCGTTCAACATTTCTGTAGTCAACAAAAGACAAGAATAAAAGGATTGTTCACACGTACATGTACCATGCTAACACTTCAAAAAAACAATGAGATCCGAAACCGAAAAGTGAAACCGAAACCGAAACAGAAAAGGTGAAACGAGGGTTTGAATACACTAAAAATGAAAACTTATGAATCTCAAAATTGACTTGGGCCTACTTAAGACTGATTTTGCTTGATCGCATCAAATATTTCATTCAAGTTCCTTGACGTAATAAAACTAAGATTATAACATTTTCATATTCACTACAGACCCAGATTGCTGGAGGTGGAGCTGTTAGGCAACTGTGATGCAACATTGTCTTAGTTTGCGGCACTGATGGACTAACTTATTTATCGAAGGGTTTACTCCAGTACATCGGTTGCAATCTAGGGGACTCAACTTTACCAGTGGTTCAACAAAATGCATGCTCAAGATTTTAAATGTGGTTCATAACGGTGATAGGCGATACACAACTTTAACAGTTGTTCAACAAAATGCATGCTCAAGATTCTAATTGTGGCTGATTACGGTGATGGGCGATACACCTCTTAAATTAGAATAAAAATAGAAATATGCATTATAAAGCGCCACTTATCTAGAAATGAACCTAACCCAAAGCGCTGTAACCCAGCAAACACAAAACGTTTTCGACATGATTCGCAAAAGGTTATAAAAGGTTGTCAGAAAACGTTTAAATGTCGGGTTATATAAACGGTATATTCAGGTTATAAAACGTTTTCTTTACAATAAACAACATTTTTTTGATAATCTACTGCCCAGCAAACACAAAATGTTTTACAGAAAACGTTTAAATGTCGGGTTATATAAAGGGTATAAAAACGTTTTAATAACATTCCAAATTTGTTTTAAAAACTTGATCCAAAACATTCTAAACAGAATGTTATTTTGGGGTTGAAAAAATATTTGTTCGAAAAATGTTTTCCCAAAATTTTTGCAATAACGTTTTTGGAAAAAAAAACATTTAAAGAACATTTCTGTGTTTGTTTGGTGCAAATATTTTAACATAAGGTTATTAAAGTGTTGACAATATATTTATCAAAAATGTTTGCAAAAATAGTTTGCAATAACATTTTTAACACGTTTTAAAAATATTGTTGTAGTGTGTTTTCATACAAAACGTTTTAAAACGTTTTCATGACATTTATATAACCCGACATTTAAATATTATTAAAACATTTTGAAAGAACATTTTAAGAACATTTCTGTGTTTGCTGGGCGCAAATATTTTAACATAATGTTATTTAAGTGTTGACAAAATATTTGACAAAAATGTTTGCAAAAATAGTTTGGAAAAACATTTTGAAAACATTTTAAAAATATTATTGTAGTGTGTTTTCATACAAAACGTTTTAAAACGTTTTCATAACCTTTATATAACCCGACATTTTAATGTTATCAAAACGTTTTTACCTAAACCAAAAGCCAAAATATAACTTATTCAAAACGTTTTTAAAACGTTTTTGTGTTTGCTGGGAAAAAAAATATAATAGAATATAACATAGAAATAAACATTATATCCCAGCAAACACAAAACGTAAAAATGTCGAGTTATATAGAGGGTTTATAAAGGGTATAAAACTTTTAGTAACAACATTCAAAACATTTTTGAAACAATTGCTGCCAATAATTCTAACATAATATTAGATAAGTGTTGACAAAATGGTTTGCACAAATATCTTTCAGTAACATTCTAAACTAATTAAAGCTAATGTTATAGTGTTTTTTCATATAATTTTAAACGCTTTAAATGTTATTCAGACGTTTAACTAAAACCAGAACGCTTTCTTTTACCAAATCATTTTTGTGTTTGCTCCCAGTATACAACTAAATTAATTTGCACGTGCAATTAACACTAGATTATGATTATCCATAAAGGGTATCAAATATGCATTAAAGCAATATTGAAGAAAATGATTCTTGAGTCCTTTTTTAAAATGTCCGATGGATGTGGAGCGACGAAGAGTCGAAGATCAGAAGGTAACGACTTCCAAAGTTAAGGTGCAGCAGAGGAGAAAGTGTAGTCACCAACTGATGTTGTAACAGGAGGAACAGGAAGAAGTAGTTTTTCTGAGGATTTGAGATTACGACCCAGACTATAATGGAGTTGGAAGAAAATGTTAGGTAGGATGGTGCCATGTCATGAAAACTTTTGCAGGTTAGCAATTATGTTCTGTATATCCCCGGACGTATTTCATGCTTTTGCGGAAGTCAATGCGAATCCTTGAGAAAAATTGAAATATGATCGAATTTACGAGTTTTGGTGTGCGCACGTGCAGTAGACTTTTGAACCAAATGAATTTGAAGTTTTTTGAGAAGATTATCTGACAATTTCCATTGTCCAATCTTTACGTAAGTAAGGCCATTTTTTCTCAAAGATCTGGCATCCAGTACGCAAAAGGATGAAATTCAAAACGTTACTATACCAGCAAAAGTCTTTATGACCTGACACCACCCTACCCTACATGAGTGGTGCTTCAGTGTTGTCATGGTTTAGGCTTCTTACATTTTGAAGGAAAAAAAATCAACATGTGTACGTAAGAATTTTTGGTAAAACTTGGCAACCACTCCATTGGGCTATTCCATTTTAAATCCACACTACCCCAGGGGCGTAGCCAGCTTTCTTGGTCGGTAGAGGGACCGAGACAAAATAAACATTTCCAGGCAAAGACGAAAAAAAATCCCGGTTGCATTTTTTTACACCAGTATTTCCAGTGGACATACACTGATTGTTTTTCAAAGAAACTGTATGTAAAGTCTTATAGCTTTATTGGGACATTGTGCAAGCATAAAAAATTCGTATTTTACACTATTTTGGCCCATCTGGGTGATTTTTAGCGGAAAACCAAAACGGGCTCCTTGTCCTTTTTCTTGTCCTTTATCTTCCCGATTTTCTCTTACATTTTTTTGTCAGGGGGTACTCAGTCCCCTAACCCTCTCCCCCAATCAGGGAGATTACACTTCCAAACATGTCAAATTATTATCTTGGTCCCATTGATTACAACAATGTAAAGTTTGTGCAGTGGTGAGTGCTAAATTCAGCGTATGTGGTAAAATCATATCCGAGGAAGATCTTGAGTCCGCGTTTTTGACAGTCAGTGTACTTTAAATTTGCAAAGGGTAAAATGGTAATTAAAACGCATTTACATGACAAGATGACTTTCTATGTATATAAAAAAATTGATATTATCATCAAATCGCATAGCTGTACTTTATATTTGCAATGAATAACTATCATTAGTGGCTATATGCCTAAGAATAACATTTGTGCCGTAATAACTACAAAAGGAGCGTACAACATCTGCATTTAAATACATCATTTACACGATGGGTGGATTTCAAAGAGTATATGTTACAAGTTATGTTATAAGTTATTTCTGTATTTGGTGGATTTGCACTACTGCCCTCAGTCGGTCAACGTTCAGGTTAACTGACAATGTATCATACGCACTACTCTCTGTTCAATTATTGTTTTTTTGAAGATATTTGAAAAAATTAAGAATTGTGGTCAAAGTCATCAAAGAAAACTGTTAGCGCAGCCTAAGACCCAACGTGATTTATACTTTTCAAATTCCAAAGTTCAATTTTCTTTTAAATTTTGGTCTTTTCAGCGATATTTTTGTTAATAAAAAGCTGTAGAACGTCGGGTACCATAAACATTTTATCAATCCATTTAGTACAATGGGGACGAATGTCATAATAATTAGATAGTATTTTATTCGACCATCCGCATCAGGAAGTATTGTCAGGCAAAATCCAATGATAAGGTGCTGGGGTAAAAATTTCATCACTAAAATGAGCGTAAAGATTTTCGTTATCTAAATCTATATATTATTGCAAAATAACACTTTCAACTTTTGCAAAAGTTCATTCTACAAATCATATACTCTGAAACTTGCTTGATTTATTATTGTTAATGAGTTATGTACGTTTTACGAAAGTGTTGTTGTTTCATCCATTTTTACAACTCTCAAGAACCACAGGACCTACAAAAGTATATCTGTGGTTTTTGAATTCTTCTATACGCTCGCTTTGAAATGATCAATGCAATATTTGCCAGAGCTCATTACAATTCGCAAGTTGGAAGAAAATGTTAGGTAGGATGGTGCCATGTCATGAAAACTTTTGCAGGTTAGCAATTATGTTCTGTATATCCCCGGATGTATTTCATGCTTTTGCGGAAGTCAATGCGAATCCTTGAGAAAAATTGAAATATGATCGAATTTACGGGTTTTGGTGTGCGCACGTGCAGTAGACTTTTGAACCACTTTGAAGTTTTTTGAGAAGATTATTCTGATATTCCGTGTAATAAACAACTTTAATTGTCCAATCTTGACGTAAGTAATGCATGTTGTTCTCAAAGATTTACATTGGCTTCCAGCACGCCAAAGGATGACATTCAAAACCGTTATTGATAACCTGCAAAGGTCTTCATGACCTGGCACCACCCTACCCAACATGAGTGGTACTTCAGCGTTGTCATGGTTTACACTTTGAAAAAAAAACCCAAAAAATAAATCAACATGCTTTGAATAAAACTTGGCAACCACTCAATTGGGCTATTCCATTGAAAATCCACACTACCCCTGTGGAAGAGTTGGCTACAGAAGGAGTACCAATTTTGAATAGAATACACAATAGAGTAACCTCTATTTGAAATAATTAATCCAGTTTCGGAAGATATTGGTAAAGCCATAATACAGGGGGGGTTATGGGTTTCAAAATCAGCCTGTTTATAGTTCAAGTTCAAGTTCAATTTTATTAAATACATTCAGGCCTTTGGCCCATAGTATTACAAACTATTTTGCATTATAAAGCATCACAAATACACAAACAACACCACAAATTATTTTAAATAATTATATAACTTGTATATGAGAAAAACAGTATACTGATGAATAATTTTTACATGTAAAGTATTACCATTAACATGATTAAGTTTTAACTACACTATTTCTCAGACTGAATGCATGATAAACAAACAGTTGGACGAGTCAAAACCCAAACAGGCAGGTATCTTAAACGCAAGCTGGTGAAAAAATTGCAAATGAGAACAAAATGGAATTCGTCCTCGATATCCCCCGTTTCACAAAGGACACAAATGCGACATTCTCTATCAATATTTTGAATTCTACCCGTCTCAATAAATAATGAGTGACTCGAACACCTCAACCGGCTAAGGGCCTTTCTATCAGATGAAATTTCAACAGAAAACAAATATATTTCAGGATTAAGGAGAGTTTTGAATTCTCGGTATGTACATAATTTATCAAGTGTGCAACTTTGAGAAATTTGCACCAAAAAATTGTCAAAAAATGCTGATTTTTCAAAAAAATCATAAAAAAGCCCGATTTTGGCCCAAATTTCAAATACTTTTTGTGAAGTTGGTCAAAATTCAAAAAAAATGAAAAAACGGGTCCTAGATATTTTGATCTAGTTTTTAAAAATTAATAAAAAAATTTTGACCCAAGAATTTTTTTGTTAGGATGCACGAAAAAGAAGTGGACCAAAAACCGTTATTTTTGGGATTTTGGGCCAAAAATGGCATTTGTGGCCCAAATTTGACCTCACAGATGAACTTATCAAGTCTTTGCCATTCTAAATATGTATAATTTTATATACTTTAGACCAACACTTTGGAAGTTTCCATAATTCCAGGGTTCAGACCAACCTTAACCAGCCAAAAGGGGGGTCTTGGGAACTAATCAGCAGCCAAAATCTGAAAATGGGGGTCTCGGAACTAAACCATGCAGGCCAAACCAGGGCTCAATTTCGTTGTGTTTTTGCCACATATTTTTGAAGGAATCGATTTCACTTTGAATTGTACGTTAAATTATTAAATCAAGAAAACCATCAATGCAAAATTGGTCTGGGGTGGCCTACGATGGAAATCGCAGCAAAGCAAAACAGCATTCGGATCAAAATTACTAGACCCTGCAGACCTACCTATAGCCTACTGATAATTATAGCAGCAGCGAGCAGCATTACATAAAAGCCCACCATAAAAACAAACCCACAAAAATATTTTTTTCAGTGCCGTAACTAAAGAAAAACATTTAGGCTACATTGAACTGCCATGCATACATGACACGATTAAGTAAAGTATGCAGAATTTGACAAATGAAAACCATTCCACTATTCTGTCGGTCCGTGTCACGTCACTTCCGGTTGATGATGTTCGAGTGAAAACAAGTCCCTGAAAGGCCTGATTCGATTTTTGTTGATGATTTCTGTCATTGGTGTTATGTAAATTTCGATCGCAAATAGTCAGTGGAATCAAACAACCGTTTCTAAGTCTTCAGAGTGAAAGAAACTTACTTGATTTACCGTTTATATACTGACAAACTTACAATTAAATTCCATGGTCGAGTGTCGTTTTTCCGAAATTGAATGCCACTCCAGCAACATCGCTATGTAGCCTCCTTCACAGCCGGTTTCTGTTGTTCACAACAAACCGTGAGCCACATGCAGTTTGGGCCCGAGACTAGAGATAGCCCGGATGTTGGACCGACAGAATTGGCACTAAACCAGTAGATCGTAAATTACCTTTTAATTCACTGTTATGGCCAGCTGCAAGGACGTGTACATAATTATTTGAGGTACTTTTCCTTATATTTGGCAATTTTGTTCCCAAAAGAGATCTCAAAATCATTTATTTCCAGCAACACGTTTATCTCGGCACTCGCGACAGTGCTGCAATCACTGTTTACAAACAACCAACCAGTGTTGCTACTACTACAAGGAGCCCAAAATCCCGCCTAAAATCCACCTTATTCCTTACAATGTGTTTCAATGGGGAAGAAATTGATTGAAAATTCCCTTTGAAGCTTTTTGGCTCGCAAAAGTAGCTTTTGGGCTTGAAATAGTATGACCAATCAAAATGCCAATGAGAGCGGAGATCGGTGATCTGAGAGTCTAGAAAAATTTCGGGGCTTCAAGAGCGGCAATCAATGAATTCAGTGGGTCTAAGGAACGGCTAGCGGCTCTGAAAAAGGGGGTCGTCGCCGCGGCACATACTCGTATAGCTGGGGAATGTGAGTGCCCCCCCCCGGGGGCGTATCCAGCTTTCTTGGGCGGGAGAGGGAGAGACAAAATAAAAACTTTGGGGAGAAAACGAAAAAAAAAGAAGTCACAGTTGCATTATTTTGAACCGGTATTACCAGTGGATATTGGACTGATTGTTTTTGAAAGAGACTGTATATATGTTAAGTCTTCGAGCTTTATTGGGACAATGTTCGCGCCAAAAAATGGAATTTTACACTCTTTTGGCCCATGATCTGGGTGAATTTTGGTGGAAACGGGCTCCTTGTCCTTTTTCTTTTCCTTTACCTTCCCGATTTTCTCTTACATTTTTTGGTCAGGGGGGTACTCTGTCCCCTAACCCTCTCCCCCAATCAGGGAGATTACACTTCCAAACATGTCAAATTATTATCTTGGTCCCATTGATTATAACAATGTAAAGTTTGTGCAGTGGTGAGTGCTAAATTCAGCGTATGTGGTAAAATCATATCCGAGGAAGATCTTGAGTCCGCGTTTTTGACAGTCAGTGTACTTTAAATTTGCAAAGGGTAAAATGGTAATAAAAACGCATTTACATGACAAGATGACTTTCTATGTATATAAAAAAAATTGACATTATCATCAAATCGGATAGCTGTACTTTATATTTGCAATGAATAATTATCATTAGTGGCTATATGCCTAAGAATAACATTTGTGCCGTAATAACTACAAAAGGAGCGTGCAACATCTGCATTTAAATACATCATTTACATGATGGGTGGATTTCAAAGAGTATATGTTACACAAGTTATTTCTGTATTTGGTGGATTTGCACTACTGCCCTCAGTCGGTCAACGTTCAGGTTAACTGACAAAGTATCATACGCACTACTTTCTGTTCAATTATTGTTTTTTGAAGATATTTGAAAAAATTCAGAATTGTGGTCAAAGTCATCAAAGAAAAGTGTTAGCGCCAGGGGCGTAGCCAGGTCGACATCCAAGTCCGCGCAATACGAATATTACCATGCTATTACATAGGAACACGTGACAATATTTTTTTAGTTTGTCAAAATAAAGGTGTTACACGCGAATCGATACTCAATAATACTTTTAAGTAAGAGGAACTATCTGTTATTTTTGAGAATAGTGTTGCCACGGTCAAAAATAGATTTTCTTTATACTTTCATATTTGATGGACCTTGACCTCAAACTAACACACATGGGATAAATTTCGGAAAAATATCCCCGTTGCCATGGTAACAGGCAAATTTCAATTTTAGGCCTATTTTCACAATTTTTGCATTTTTCAGCACTTCAAATTTTCAAGATTTGAAGCCAGTGTTACTAATATACACAATATATATATATTTTTTTTTTTATAAGGTATGAATAGGTCAAACCTTAGATGCCGCAATGAAAGTATAAAAATAATCACCAGATGTCAGGGTGGGTTATACCATTTATTTGAAATAGGGGTGTTTTTCAATTTTTTCAAAGTATGAAAATATACCAACTTTGTATAGCTCATAAACCATATGGTAGTGTTCCGATTTCAACATCGACCACAGCATGTTGAGATGATACATTGGTCTTATGAAAAAGTTACATTTGAGCTTGGGGAAAACACATCTGTATACAGTGTTGCCAGACATTTTCCTGTTTTTCGAAATTCAACACAAATCTCACCTTAAGTTAAATGATGTGAAAATGAAACATCATCCTTTCAAGGAAAATTTATTAGAAAGAGAGTTTTTATTCATATCAAATTTGATCAGTTATAATGGTCAGTGTTTTTCTAAACCACATGGGTGTTGCCATAATTGGGGTTTAATTGTGATTTGTGGATATTTTCAACTTTTTACAAGTCATAAAAATACCAAAATGCATTTCTATAATAAAGAAAGAAACATCGACCTCGTCATGTTGAGATGATATATTGGCCTTATGAAAAAGTTATTTTGATCTGGGGGCGGGGTAAGACATCAGTTTATACAGTGTTGCCAGATAAACCACATGGGTGTTGCCATAATTGGGGTTTAATTATGAGGTGTGGATATTTTAAACTTTTTACAAGTCATAAAAATACCAAAATGCATTTCTATAATAAAGAAGGAAACATCGACCTCGTCATGTTGAGATGATACATTGGCCTTATGAAAAAGTTATTTTGATCTGGGGGGGGGGGGAAAACATCAGTTTATACAGTGTTGCCAGATATTTTCTTATTTTTTCAAAATTCAACACAAGTCTCGACCTAAGTTAAAAGATATGAAAATGAAACTTCACCTTCATACGGAACATATCTTTTTAGAAAGAAAGTTAATTTCATATTCAATTTGATCATCTGGGATGGTCAGTGTTATTCTAAGCCATATGGGTGTTGCCATAGCTGGTGTTTAATATGACAATTTAGATATTTCCAGCTTTTTACAAGTCTTAAAAATAGTACACATCCTTAAAATTATTGTGGAATGAACACAATATTAAGGTTAAAAATTACCCTAAGAACACTTAGTATGTGAATTTAAATTTTAAATTTGAGTTCGGAAAATATTTCCTTCTATACAGTATTGCCAGTTATTATCATATATATTCAAAATTCAACGTATGTCTCACTTTAGGATTTATTATTGTTTAAATCGCTGCCATGAATAAACCACATGGATGATGCCACTATAAATGGAGTTAGTAGTGAAATGTGGATACATTTTCAATTTTAAAATGACACCTTATTAAAGTTATAGCTATAGTATTCTAATTTTTCACAAAAACACCCAAAAAGCACACAAATTTGTCCTAATTTGGCGCTTTTATGGGCACTTTTACCTTAATGCACCCAATTTGGCGTATTGTCTCCACTGCAAACCCACCAATCGACATACCAAAATATTGCTAAGGTACCCCCCCCCCCCCCCCCCAACCGTGGCACATCCCCGTATACCTTTAACCAGGGAGAACCCCTCCGGGGTCATGTGATAGGTATACTGTGCCCAGTAGTCCTCTTTTTCTACTTGATACGGATATTTCCTCAGACAACTTTTATCAACATTAATTGGGGATGCTTGAATGACAGAGAATTAGCAACAATATCATGCAACATTTCAATGGTCAGTTCTTCTTCAGCATGACTTTAAATGTCATACTTTAGACTCTCCTGCGAGCTCCTCCCGGAAAAGTAACTGGACATTAATTTGTCTGGCTGTGAAAATGTTCTGTGCATTATTGTCTTTGACTATTCTCATATCTTTCGAGACATTTGCTGGATCTATATAGTTTTTGCCCATTTCTTCCCCATATCTTTTTTGCAAGTATAGTTGGGATGGGCTTTAATAATATGGGGTAGGCGTAATTTAAACATTATCTTACTCTTATATGCATCTTTTTGCAATGTAACAATCTTATGTTATTTTAATTTATTTTAGCCTGGCTAGTATGTGTATATTGGTAAAAAAATTATGGCTTTTATGTATATTTTAAAGTATACATGTTTGATGTTTCTGTGTTGTATTTTAAGGGGTTGGTCACCCACCTTTGCACAGTATTTTTTGTCGGACCTGAGAGCACATCAGACATACCAAATACGAGGAATGTCCTTATATAAAATAATTTTGATTTTTTTTTTTTTTTTTTTTAATTCGCAATACAAAAAAATGTTAGGTAAATTATGTATATTGAATTTTTTTTTTTTTTTGACATATCACAGTCCTCAAAGTTAACTTAAAAATATAATGATGTGTACTTAAAGTGTATGTAGCTGGGATGAAAAGCCGACCACTAATCAATTAATTAATGTTAATTGAAATATTTGACCTTTCATAGTGAAGATATAGATTTTTTCCCAAAAGACCTACATTTTTAGGTGTTTTGGTGAAAAAATCTATATCTTCAATACGAAAGGTCAAATTTTCATATGGACGGCTTTTCATTCCAGCTACATACACTTTAAGTACATATCACTAGATTTATACAATTTACTTTTGAGATCTGTTAAATTTCAAAATTGTCAATTTTTAATCATTTGCCATAAAATTTGTATTATATCGCACATTTCAATATATGTCTGATGTGCTCTCATGTCCACAAAAACATTTGAAAACGTCGCTATTTGAACCCTTATGACTTAAAAAAATATCCACATCTCACTATTAAACCCTAATTATGGCAACACCCATGTGGTTTGGAACAACACTGACCATTTATACAACTGATCAAATTTAATATGAAAGTAAATTTCATTTTAATACACTTTCCTTGTGAAGGTGAAGTTTCATTTTCGCATCATTTAACTTAAGGTGAGACTTGTGTTAAATTTCGAAAAAATAGGAAAATATCTGGCAACACTGTATAAACATATGTTTTCCCCAAGCTTAAAGCTTAAGTGCAAATTTTTCATAAGACCAAATATGTATCATTTCAACATGGTGAAGTTGATGTTTCACTTTCACATATTTTTTAAGTAATGCATACCATGGTATTTTGGTATTTTTAAAACTTGTAAAAAGTTCAAAATAACCACATCTCGCTATTTAACCCTAATTATGGCAACACCCATGTGGTTTGGAACAACACTGACCATTTATACAACTGATCAAATTTAATATGAAAGTAAATTTCTTTCTAATAAACTTTCATTTTCAACCCAAGGTGAAACTAGTGCTGAATTTCGAAAAAAAAGGAAAATATCTGGCAACACTGTATAAACAGACGTTTTTCCCCAGACGATGGTGGACTACATTATTCAATGTGGCAACAGCCAAAAGCGTAAACAAAACAGACAATATGACGGCAACACTGCCTGCACGATGGACGCAATTATTTTTTCCCGGAGCCAAGATCCGTTCTTAGCTCTATTGGCCGGGTGGCCCCATTACAGAAAAAAAATGCACAAAATATTTTTCCCAGTGCAATATATACATTTTCACATGAAAATAAATAATTTTAAATTCAAAGAAAAAAGAAGAAGAAAAATTTTAATCATCGCCGGGGATGGGAATCGATCTCGGGACCCTTTGCGTGGGCGGCGAGATTCGTAACCACTACACTACGTAACCTCATTGATACTCGTAGGGGAAATTTTCAGTATATATCGTAACATATCGTGCGTTATTCATACAAAAAACAATAACAAAAAAACACTACTTACAATGAGGTTCACTGGCGAACCTCAACGGATTTAGACTGATAAAATAGTGCTTAATAACATACGTACAGTTTTGGAATAATTTGAGACATTTTTGTGTTTACGTGTAAAACCAATGACAACGTCAAAATTGAGCCAATCTTGGCCGGCCCCCCCTGTTTTTCCCCAAGCTCAAATGTAAATTTTTCATAAGACCGATGTATCATCTCAACATGATGAGGTCGATGTTTCATTTTCACATCTTTATTTTAGGAATGCATGCCATTGTATTTTGGCATTATTAAGACTGAAAAATAGCTGAAAAGGCTGAAAAAAGCTGAAAAAAGCTCAACATACGTTGAATTTTGAATATATGTGATAATATCTGGCAATACTGTATAGAAGGAAATATTTTCCGAACTCAAATTTAGAATATAAATTCACATACTAAGTGTTCTTAGGTTAATTTCTAACCTTAATATTGCGTTCATTCCACAATAATTTTAAGGATGTGTACTATTTTTAAGACTTGTAAAAAGCTGGAAATATCTAAATTGTCATATTAAACGCCAGCTATGGCAACACCCATATGGCTTAGAATAACACTGACCATCCCAGATGATCAAATTGAATATGAAATTAACTTTCTTTCTAAAAAATATGTTCCGTATGAAGGTGAAGTTTCATTTTCATATCTTTTAACTTAGGGCGAGACTTGTGTTGAATTTTGAAAAAATAGGAAATATCTGGCAACACTGTATAAACTGATGTTTTACCCCCACCCCCCAGATCAAAGTAACTTTTCATAAGGCCAATGTATCATCTCAACATCACGAGGTCGATGTTTCTTTCTTTATTATAGAAATGCATTTTGGTATTTTTATGACTTGTAAAAAGTTGAAAATATCCACAAATCACAATTAAACCCCAATTATGGCAACACCTATGTGGTTTAGAACAACACTGACCATTATAACTGATCAAATTTGATATGAATAAAAACTCTCTTTCAATAAATGTTCCTTGAAAGGATGATGTTTCGTTTTCACATCATTTAACTTAAGGTGAGATTTGTGTTTTTCGAAAAATAGGAAAATGTCTGGCAACACTGTATATACAGATGTGTTTTCCCCAAGCTCAAATGTAACTTTTTCACAAAACCAATGTATCATCTCAACATGCTGTGGTCGATGTTGAAATCGGAGCACTACCATATGGTTTATGAGCTATACAAAGTTGGTATATTTTCATACTTTGATAAAATTGAAAAACACCCCTATTTCAAATAAATGGTATAACCCACCCTGACATCTGGTGATTATTTTTATACTTTCAATGCGGCATCTAAGGTTTGACCTATTCATACCTTATAAAGAAAACAGTATATATATATTGTGTATATTAGTAACACTGGCTTCAAAACTTGACAAATTGACTGCTGAAAAATGCAAAAATTGTGAAAATAGGCATAAAATTAAAATTTGGCTGTTACCATGGCAACGGGGATATTTTTCCAAAATTTATTTCATGTGTGTTTGTTTCAGGTCAAGGTGCATCAAATATGAAAGTTTAAAGGAAATCCATTTTTTAACCGTGGCAAACATTTTAAAAAAATTCTCCAAAATAACAGATAATGCCTCTTAATAATGTGATTTGAAATGTGCACAATTAATTTTTTCTCTATCGATTTGCGTGTAATACCGTTATATTGACAAACTAAAAAATATTGTCACGTGTTCCTATGTAATAGCATGGTAATATTCGTATTGCGCGGACTTGAATGTCGACCTTTTCCCATGATACATCACGAATTTCCCATGATACATCACGATTACATCGCAAGCCGATAGCGGCGCCCTTATTGCGAATAGCGAGAATTGCACATATAAAATACAATGACTGGATCCACAGCCATGTCAACTCAAACATTCAATAAAGCCCCCCCCCCCAAAAAAAAACAACAACAAACAAACAAACAAACAAACAAACAAATATGCGCTCTCCCCGTGGTTCATCTGGTAATGGTGGGGCAGATGATCCATGATAAAAGACCTCGTTACAGTCGGTTCCGATTAGGGTAACGCCCGATTGTCGGCTACACTTGCCTGCCCTTTAAAAATACCCCGACCAGATATCTACGGCGACCCCCTTCACCAGGTCACTTGTGCCTTGCCGAAGTTTCGTCAGCGTTATCTCCTAGATTTCAGCTGTTAATGCCTGCATATACTCGACATAAAAAAACAAAAGGATTGATAATTGACTGTAGCCCTATACACTTTAAACATTTTTTTAATGTTTTATGTCTTTTGCAAATTTGAGGCTAAGTTGCGAATGGGAGTTTAAAGAAAACAAGAGCAGATATCTGTTGGCTATCTGTTTATGTCTCGGTTAAGGTCGATCTGATGTTGTTTATGATTTTCCTGCTGATGCGCTTGAATGGATATTGATGGGTGGGTTTTCAGTGGCGACCAATGAATTTGGGTATTTTTTGTTGAAAATTAGTATACAACGAAAGGAACGTGCAACACCTGCATTTAACTATACTACGCCCAGAAAGTATCCATACACTTGGAAAATAATCATAATTTTAAAACTAAACCATATCTGGGTAAATGTTTTTTTTAATAGACTATCAAATCTTGAACATTATGACACCCCTTTGAATCCAATGTGACGTCCAGAATTAATGTTACAATCATTTAATTGGACGATGGTCCAGTTTTAAAAGTGACAAACTGGGCTAAACATGGCAAAAAGATTCCAACAAGCGCAACAAGTTATTATTTTACTTTTCAGTTCTTTTGTTTCAGTTTTCTTTAGTTCCTTTTGTTTAAGTTCTTTTGATCCCATCAATATTTTGTGTGGCCACCATTATTGTCCATATTAAATGTTCTATGCAAATCAATGAATATTGACATTATCATCAAAATAATCAGTGAGTGGATTTCACAGAATAATTATTATGTTACACAAGTTTCTGTATAATGGTGGATTTACACTGCTGCCCTCAGTCGGTCAACGTTCAGGTTAACTGACAATGTATCATACGCACTAAGAATTGAAGGATTCAGTTTATGTTGAATTCAATTCGATTAGCTAATAGTCCCGCAGCAGAAAACATTGCCTTCCCGGCATGCCTCACTCCAGTGTCCACAAACCAATGTATATTATAACATATAAAGCAAAAAAAAAAAAAAAAAAAAGTAAATTATTGCTCTGAATACCCGGTAGACGTCCTTATTATTATGTAAAATGTAGATGCCAGATGTGCCCAAATAGGACACTGGACCGGAAGTATCTAACCTGGATACTGTGATGCAGGACAGGATACTGCTTGTAGAGCTACGCACGTAATTCTGGAAACCCACCCGAAATAAGCAGTATTATTATTAAAGATGATCAGGGTTTTTCGTATTGTGTTTTGTACCTGACATTGAAGCCTATACCAAAATAATCATTTTTTGTTATCCAAAATAAATTGCACTAGCCGTTTTGATATTAGAAGTAAAAACGTGTTTCACAATGGTCCATAGAACGGTATGTGTGGTATACCACAATTTGGGATGAGTGGATGACCCTATCACTTTTTCGTTCATAACATCTAAATGGAATATAATTTAGGCGTGAAATTTGACTGGAATTATGAGAAAAATATGAGCTTTCTTCTGATGTAAAAATCTTAATTTTAATAGTAAGAAGTGAGGGGGGTCAATCAGGTCACCTATATATCTTTAAGCAGCAGCAACTCTGATAGAAGTTTCAGATAATGGTTGCAATTATGGCGTGATATAGCAATGTATTATGGGACGGTAAAATGTTCTGCTGTGGACTATAAGACGTCCTTTCAACCAGACTAAAAATGCCGTACTGCGCAGGTCAGCAACCAATCATGGCGCGCCTTTACCCTGACGTCAGACACAAACTAGTCTTGTTAATTTGGTCTTCAATAATTATATCCATTACCGGTGATTATGATAAACATTAGAAAACGTACTATAGGGCCGGGCCTCTGTATAGTTGCTTGTTTGTTGCAGAAGTACAATAATCTACACCAGCTCGCGCTCTGTCTAGTTGCACTGCTCTCAAGTTACGGTTTATTTTAGATTGAAATCCCATTTTTAGATTATTTAGTTTTTGAAACGGTATAGCAGACAACACTGCGAATAATATTCCTGCAGAGTATTTGTAACTTCTTTTTGCAGTAAACCAGCACTAACCATCATGACTCGTCTTTACGTGGTACTTGTTGCCGTCGTGCTCTTCGCGTCGACAATTAACGCCAAACTTGATTCCAAGTCGCAAGAAGAAGAAAAAGAGCGAAACGTTTTACGCAAACACGTTGAATTACTGGAAATTAAAGTAAGTCTGTCTATATAAATAGCGCCTTCCCCTTCTGTATGCAGTCATTGAGTGGAGAGCGTACATACAGGGTGTCCCTGAAAGAACTGTATCGTCGGGAACTGATTTTGTTTGGGTACTTTAACGCATAAACCAAACGTAACTAAATAACTGGTGATATTGAGGAACATATCAGCTATCACACTCTTTTTGAATTTTGACAATTGATCGCCCCGTTTTTGAAATAAAAGAATTTAATGAAACTCCCTCATTTTCAAGCCTTTCCACGGAGTCAATATCTATCAATGACAACAGACGCATCATGCGCTGATGATGTGCAGTGATTAGGCCATCTTTATTTTTAATCTTAGTTCGTCTCAAAGCCCTTCCCAAGTTAAAAACCTAATACGGAATGCGGTTTTAATTTATTTTTTTGATTTATTTTTCTTTTACTTCAATTTTGTGTATCTGTGGCAAGGATAGACCACCTTTTCATCTCTCAGGGAGGTTGCAATGTGGTCAAGATAAAGATTTTTTTATTGAGATTTACGCTTTGGGCTATGTTGACGTCTGCCGATGTCAGACTTGAGATTGTTGTGTGGTGGATCGGGGGAAAAGCAGCGGAAAAACCCTGAAATTTACCCAATCCAGCGGGAATAACGCGAAAAAACCCGGGCGATTCTAAATGCGCGCGTTGGCTTTGAGACGAATTATTAAATCAAGATGGCCTTAGCACTCTGACTGTACTATAATTGACCATCGATTAATATTTGAATCCGTGGAAAGGCTTGAAAATGAGGGAGTTTCTTAAAATTCTTGTATCTCATGAACGGTATGGTTAATTGTCAAAATTCACTTTGTGATAGCTGATTTATTCCTCAACCACACCAGGTATTTAGTTATTTTTAGTTGTGGCGTTAAAATACCCACACAATTACGTTTCCGACGATACAGTTCTTTCAGGGACTGATGGTGGAGCATAATGTCTTGTTCCAATTTGCACACTTGACCTAAACGCAAAATGTAAAAAGTTTAAACGTACGTTTTTGGATTTTTTTTTGTTTTGGTCATGCAATGTCGGTATATAATGGTCATGAAATCATTAATCATATAAACATATCCCAAAAAGAAAATACCCCCTTAATGAAAGATCATTCGAAAATCAGTGCCAAATTTGGGCTATGCATTCGAAGCAACATTTTTTTATTTATTTATTTCTGTGCATTATGACACCTCATTTGTAGTAATGGTCCCAATATTGATGTCGTATCGTATCGTACATTTAAACAAGGTTTAACTAAAGATTTGAAAAGTGGTAGTTGTTATTCAGTGGTCATTATTCATTTGATGTCAAATTGAAACATGCAGATTTCACTGAATATTCTTTTGACCAGCAAGGTCCTAATGGCCTATTAATAATGGTACTCGGGGTATCGGTGTCCTGTTCAGTTTGAGTCTTTGGAAGTATTAAATGTAATGCTAATGTGCCACTCATGCATCTATAATAATACATCTAAATATAATAACTTTATTCCTTAAAACAGACGAAAAAAACCCTGAAAATAATACTATTTAATATAGGCCTAACCACTTTTTAGCAAGTTTTAAACATGAGCATTGGTGATGCTAAGAAAAGTCTCGGTCCTCTGGTTTGTGCTCCTCCATCACTAAACAAAACTGTCACCCCTCAGTCCAATGAGAGCATAAAATTCTAACTGTGATTTTATGATAATTAAAGGGCACTTCTTGAAAAATACACTAGCAGTAGCAGTGTGTACACGCACACACATGTTACCTTTACTTATTGTAGATTTAGCAATCTTATTAGGAATATAATTGAACAACAGAGAGGTATAAAATAAACTTCAGTTGATGTGGCTTGTGAAATAAATGTCAAAAACACCAATATCTTACAAAAATCATTTTTTACCCAAAATTAGGTTTTTTAGGAAAAGTGCCTAAAACACGTCCCTACATGTATATCAAATCTCGCAGCTCCACATCATTCCTAATCTGAATGTACATATCAGGATATGCTTTTCATGTACACAACATAGATATTATAAATGTGTAAGTATACTTTATATTGCCATTTTGCTGTGTCAATAATGGATGCAGCTTGGTACATAGATGTCCACAGATGTCAAAAATAGCAAAATCTAATCTATGAATCACTTTAAACTGTTCGCCTTCATCTATGACACGCTTCTTTGTCTTATTAATTCATATACTTTTAGCTAAGTGAATGGACTGAATCCAACCCATTATGATTTGCCATAATTATGCCGGTTAATAATAGTGAATAAGATTATGTTTTTCCGTGTGCTTTTCTTCGTAACTTATAACTGAAGTGAACTAATTATCCCGCCTTACTTAATGATCGATCACTGCGCATGGTATCTGGAGTACGAGTTGCCAGTAGTCTTCAAGGTGTTTTTGCGAGCTATCACATTGGTGATACCGTCCATCGCTACAATCATCAATCTTAGACGTGTAAATCTTCGAAATCTTCGCGTGAAATCTTACGCGTCTAAGATTTTACACGCGTAATAAAGCTTTCTTACACGTCTATAAGATTGACCTTTTACCATGACAAGTGATGGACGATATTGATTAAAACGTACCGCCGGACGCTCTTTAGGCTGTTGCCACTGTTGCCACTTGAAAAATTGTGGTCACTGGTCACGCAATTAGATCAAGATTTCATTGGTCAATAAGATGATTGGCTGTTTGGGATTTCTGGCCCGATGATTAGTTGATATAAGTCTACCGCGAATTCCTTACATGTCTGGTTGAAACAATACTTATTTTATAGGGGAATGCTATTGGTTTTAATATAATTATCATTATGATTTGCTTTATTTTAAGGAATTACTGGATCTCCTGAAAGACAATGCAAATGACGAACAAGTCAACAAGCGCACAGAAGAAATAATTGAATGGGACAGACCTGAATCTGAACCACTTGACGAAGAAATAGGGCAACCATGGAAGTAACGGCAGAAAGGTAACGGGAAACTTGGTGGGCATTTGTTCACCCAGTAAATTAATTTGCCCTCACAGTAAATTCAATTTGCCCATTGCCCAAAATGCCCAGTCATTTAATTATTTTGCCCGCAAAAATTGGGCAGCATTACTATAATTACCATAAAACTAAAAATATGATGCCCTGGAAATCAATTTGCTGTTTGACCTGAAGTTCTTTAGTTGCAACTTTGGAGCAGTAATAAATATCACATAGTACATGTTTGTATAGGACTTTAATATAAGAATATAACTAATTATAAGTGGGAACTAGGTCTTTATATAACACCTAAGTAGATCCTTGTCATTTGATTGGTTGATTGTTGGTCACATGTCATTCAATAAATAAACTATTTTACGGCCTACGTCACTACCGTGGAATTTGGTTATATGCACCCTGCATTTTCGTTATATGCACCGTGCATTTTTGTTATATTCCGTACGTTCTATTGCATGGCGAGATTGCATGTTTTTTTCAGTCCGATCGACCAACACTAGTATTGACGGGTTACGGGTGATTAAAACCACACAATTAATTTGTGGCAATTCTGAATAATGAATAACCGTAAGAAATATAATCCACATCCACAAAATAATAAAGCTGTGAATAGGCCTAGGCCTATTCCGATTTTTCTCTTTGGGAAAAGTACAAAACAAGAAAGTGATAAGGTAAGCTTACAATACGCATTGGTTAGGCCCTATGGCTAGGAAAGCTTAAATTGTATTTTACCGCGTAAGAAAAGCCTGATATAAATAATAATAGGCCCATAATAATACTATTGAACATGTTGAATGGCTTATTTTTGGGTGATACAAAAATATATTGCTAAAAAAGGCCTACTCGCCTGCGATTCATACGATTTTTTAAACTCGTGCATGGCAAGGCCATTACAATCAACCAATCAAATGACAAAGATCTACTTAGATGTTATATAAAACAAATAATGAATGTTTTTCATTCGTGCAATGGAAAGAATATTTTCATTCGTTGAAAAATGTAATGTTCTATTCAACTCAGCTTCGCTTCGTTGAATGGAACATTCCATTTTTCAACTCATGAAAATATTCTTACCATTGCACTCATAAACATTCATTATTTGTATAATATTATATTTCAGGGTTGACCATAATACTTCCAAATGATAGTAAATTCAATTACCGACTTGGGGTGAAAATACCGAGGAATATAACCTACATAGTACCGCAGATAGGCCACTTAGTACCACTCAAAAACCAGAAACTTTGTGAAAAACTGAAATATCGCGTAAATTTGGAATAACCAGGCCGCAAATAAATAAAATTGCAGCCATTTTGACTTTTGGCAAATGAAAGATACCGTAAATACTGGACATAAGCATTCACCAGTAAATACTTCGTCAAATCCTGGTTTGGCAATACTGTTATATTTTAGAAATATGGTTACGTTCATGTGTTTCATATTCTCCTAGCAAATAATTTAAAAACAGGTTAGAAAATGCCACTTAAATTATACCTTTCTAATCTGTAAGTGGTGTGTGTCTGATAAGACAATACACAATAAAAGTTCAACACATTCAAGACATTACTATACCAAATAAAAACATTGTCCGTCCCTTCTACCAAGGGTGATTTTACTGCTTCATTGGTTATAACTATAACTTGCTTTCTATCTAACGAATTAAATTTTCAGTTACGTCGTATACAATAAAATTAACAATAAATATAGCTTCGCGCGAGAAAGGACAACCCCCATGGCCGTAGCAAGGGGGCTGTGGTTACAAGGTGACCATGGCCACCTCGCTTTTTGAGTAATACGTTATGTTTTACGTTATATTTTGATTTTGATATATAACTCTATTTTTGCCGGCCAATATATTGATGGCTGCCCCACATTTAATTTATTGCGACCCTGCCCTCCCAAACCACCGCGGGTCAAACAAGGTGCTGTGTATTTCTTAACCCTCAGTTTGAGGGTTGCCCAAGGGGGTCTTAAATAATTTCTTGTCCAGGGATCCACACGTTCACCCATCGGGTCCTTGATCAGTGAAATTTTAGAGGGGGTGGGGAGGGCGGCTTGTTTTGGCATCATTCAAACATAATGAATAGCATCATGTCGGATCCAAAATGGCCGCTGATGACACCTATTATCTAGACCTAAAATACATATTGTTGAATCATGACGTCATTCCACTTGCCCTTCTCATATGTGATGCGATCAAGTAAAATTAGTCAGAATTCGGCAATCTTAGTTTTGAGATATGGGCCAAATAATGTGTGAAGGGGTGGAAAATCAAAATTTTGTGCAAAATGGAAGGAAAAACATTCTTCTTTCACATTAACAACTTTTTTGATGAAATTCCGAAGAGAAGATGTTGATAAAGTGACTTTTTTTACCCAATACAGCTTTTGTTATGCCAAATTCCGTAGCCATATCTTGAACCAAATGTATTTTGGGCACACTTTAGACTGATTTTGCTTGATCGCATCAAATATTTCATTCAAGTTCCTTGACGTAATAAAACTAAGATTATAACATTTTCATATTCCCTACAGCTCCAACTTGCTGGAAATGGGATTGTTAGGCAACTGTGATGCAACATTGTCTTAGTTTGCGGCAGTGATGGACTAACTTATTTATCGCAGGGTTTACTTCACTGCATGCATCGGTTGCGTTCTAGGGGACCCGATTTTAACAGTGGTTCAACAAGATTTGCATGCTCACGATTTTAATTTTGGTTGATAACGGTGATAGGGGATACATGTACACCTCTTAAATTATATAGAATAGAAATAGAAATAGAAATAGAAATAAGCATTTGCCAAGCGCCACTTATCCAAAAATAAATCCAAGGCGCTGTAAAACATTAAAAATATAATAGAATACGATACAAAAACAGTATTTTCCAGCAAACACAAAACGTAAAAATGTCAAGTCATATAAAGGGTATCATAAAGGGTGTGAAACGTTTTAGTAACAACATTCAAAACATTTGTGAAAACTTGCTGCAAATAATTCTAACATAATGCTAGTTATTAAAATGTTGATAAAATAGTTTGCAAAACAAACATTTGCTAAACCAGAGAATTATGAGAAAAGAGGAGATCGCTCGAACATTATAATCCGCTTGCCCACAGTTAATCCCATTCACTTTTCTTTGGAGTATGTAAAACACCACTTGAATCTTCCTTTAGGCTGCGATCACATAGAAGTATACTGTATACGGTATTCGCTATACCATATAAGCTCATTCGACCAGGTTGAGTTCACATAGGAGTATACAATGTGAACTCAGTCTGATCGAATGAGCGTATATAGCAGCCTCCACGGGTATCTGTTCATTCTCCAATTCCCAATATGGCAGTCAAATCATACCCTTTTCCTTAAAAACAAAATAAACACTAACCTGGGTGACCATAATTTTAAAACGAGTCAAAAAGCATTATATGTCGTCACTCCCATAACAAATTCAACATTTTTGTTAAGGTATGGAAAGTCAAGCATTCATTATTTTCCAGTAAAGTTAACATAAGGTCAAAGGAAAAGAAATTTAAATGATGATCATATGAATATTTATCGCAGTTTACGGAAACTTAAAATCAGTGCAATCAGTAAATTGTAAGTCGTGTCAGTTTCTCCATATAATCGTGTTTTGTGTCTAAAATGCTATTTGGATCCAAAATGAGGGTCTTTTTGACAGGGATATACAGGGTGAGTCAAAAAAAGTGCAATAGAGAAAAGAATCCATTTTTATTAAAGAACCGAGTTGAACCTTTTAGGTTTGAAAACATTTTATATATGATATATTCATCAGCAACCTTGTGTGAAGAAATAAAGGAATTATCATTTACCGTTTTGTTTTTATGACACATTTTATAGCGATACCCAATATTAATGTTTGTCCAAGAGACATCTAAAATTTGAATGTCAGCGTACTCTGTCTAAGGTAGATTTGGAACAACTGCCATTTTCTTAACCTCATTGGCAATGAAATTAAATGGAGTACCCAAAGTGTTATTGCCCTTGTCTTTTTTAAGGAAATGAAACATTATTTGTTGTTATTTTCATTTTACCTTTACTCTAAAGATGTTTATTCTCAATCTAAAACATACAAATTTGTAGGCGGATTTTTTCAAATATCAAAATAAAATGCGCGCAAATTGAAGTGGAGTGAATTACAAAATATTCAGTAAGTTGGACATATTGGGATTATAAAACTGGAGTTGGAGTCGAGTGAGGTATGAAAGACTTAAAGTAATTTTAGAAAGTTTGTTTGAACAGAAAAAAGATAAATTAAAATAACGCAAAAATCAACCTTTTTTAAGTTGATGTCAGTTTCAGAGCTAATGCCTTTACGGTGCATTGTGTGCTCTCATTCAAATTACATGGTATCTCGTGGACAAATAACGAAATTGGATATCGCAGCAAAAGGACTCATAAAATTTAAACGGTAGTTGTGATTCACTTCATTTTTTCACAGAAGGTGACAATTGAGTGTGGCATTTATTGAAATATTCAATAATTGGGAAGTTCAACTTGGTTCTTACATAAATATCGATCATTTGCTCTATTGCAGTTTTTTTGACTCACCCTGTACTTAGCAGCCGCTCATGCCGAACAAAGCAGAAATTATATTTCGCGGTCAACTGACGTAACAAATTGATAGCCGGGCATGCTCCGTTTAGGGCTAGACAGTCTTGACTCACGAAGCTACCTATCGTATTAATTAATTAATCGGACTAGAGCATTGTTTCCATCAACAGGCGGATACACATTATGTATTTGATGTGGGCAGCGAGCGACTTCTTTTCTCATCTTCTCTGGCTAAACATATCTTACAATAACAATTAAAAGACATTAGAGTACATGTATTGTTGTAGGGTTTTTTTCATTTTAAAAACGTCTTTATAACTTAATAATACCCAACATTTAAAATGTTACTCAAAGATTGACCAAAACCAAAACCCGTATACCAAACATTGTTGTGTTTACTGTGATATAACTTACTTTAGTAATGCACATACATGTACATTTAAGACAAGAACATGACTATCAATAAACAGTGTCAATTATAAAATAAACCAATATTATTCTTGAGTCTTTTTTTTATTATAAATGTCCAATGTATGTGAATGACGAAGATCAGAAGGTAAAGATCGAATTCCAAAGTTACGGTGCAGCAGAGGAGAAAGCGTGGTCAACAACTGATGTTGTAACGTGAGGAACAGAAAGGAGTAGTTTGTCTGAAGACGACCCGGACTATAATGGTGTGAGAAGATATTAGATAGGGTGGTGCCAGATCATGAAGACTTTTGCAGGTTATCAATAACGTTTTATATTTCATCCTTTCGAGTTCTGGAAGCCAATATAAATCTTTGTGAACAACTGAAATATGAACGAATTTTAGTGTGAGTACATGCAGTCGAGTTTTGAACCAGTTTAAAGATTTTTGAGAAGATTATTCTGATATTCCGTGTAATAAACAACTTTCATTGTCCAATCTTGACGTAAGTAAGGCATGTTGTTCTCAAAGGTGTACATTGGTTTCCAGCACGCCAAAGGATGAAAATTAAAACCGTTATTGATAACCTGCAAAGGTCTTCATGACCTGGCACAACCCTACCCATCATGAGTGGTGCTTCAGCGTTGTCATGGTTTAGACTTTTGAAAAAAAACACCCCAAAACAAATCAATATGCGTACGAAATTTTGACTTTGAATAAAACTTGGCAACCACTCAATTGGGCGATTCCATTTAAAATCCACACTCCCACTGTGGAAGAGTTGGCTACAGAAGGAGTAGCAATTTTGAATAGAATACAAGATAGAGTAACCTCTATTAATCCAGTTGATATTGGTAAAGCCATAATACAGGGTGATTATGGCCCGGGGATTATGGGTTTCAAAATCAGCGTGTTTATAGTGAATATACTGAGTTGTGAGTACATCGTGTACAAGATTCCCTGTATGTACACCGCAACCCTTGCTGTTTATAGTGAGCCATAGTTTACCGCACAAATCATGTACCAATTAACATTATCGTACATTTGCAATGACCCTTAGGTCACACGGGGAGTGTGTAAATATTGTGGCGCGAGCTATTAAACAGCCCGTTCACAGTGCGAACATGTAGCTTCTGTATTGATAACTCTTGGGGGGGAGAAGCGTTCTGAATGTTCTGTGTGCATCCGACACATCATGAAGAGGCTACTTCCGGTAATACAGCACACTGCACACAGTTTATCCTCGTGTGTTTATAGTGGAAATATCTCGCGCCAATATCCATCGATGTACGGTACATACAAATACGGCTAGTGTTTATAGTGACCAAGTTTCCGGATAATTTCTGACCGGATAGAAATTATTCGCCAATGTACCGCACATCTGCTCCCAACATTAAACACGCCGAATGATTAAGGCTACATGCTCTTTTTGCGCCAAAATATTAAAGTAATCTTTTCCCACAACTAAATATCATAGTCAAGAAATTCATCATGTGAATTCTAAGGTGAGAATTTTGACCTGACATTTCATTTTTGGATTTCCATTTTAAATTCATTGATATGTGATATTTTTAATAAATAATGAGTACGCTTACCTTTCTGCAACACTTCCTGATATCATTGGACATCTGCTGATAACCAACATTTTAGCTGAAAACAGTCCCTTCTTATCATTTTTGAACAAAATATGGTTCAAAATTACCAACACTACGCGTATATACTGACACAGCGAGGTAATGAAGAGAGCTATTTACGGTGGGGTATCTATTGTTGCTATTAGGGTATAGTATATCTTCCTGCAAGTGACAAGATGTGTCAAGCAGATGCATACATAAGGGCGGTATATTCAAATGGTATTGTCTGGATCATTGCGTATCGATTGCGCACGTACATACACGGATGTGTGTGGTCACTCCCCAGGTTTGACATGAATTACAAATGACGTCGTGAATGACCCAGCGTTTTCATTTTATTATTACAATATTAATCGTCGTTTATCACGAGTCCTAAGAGTCGTACCAGTTCAATTCATCAAAATTAATTTGTATTAAATGAAAAACAAACAGACAAGTAGAGTCATATGTCTTTCTACGACTGTATTCCTATCAAAATCCGATTTTTAATACACTAGAAACGTGTTGATATGTATATCTTTGAAAATCGCCGAATGTTAACCACAGTCACCGTGGCACAATATAGGAATCTTTAGCATTCATAATGCATTTTCAGTGGTTCGAACCCTGGTGTAAATTTTAGTATTTTTATTCTTTTTACTAATGCGCTGTGCCGTTTTTCAAACACACCCCTGAATAAAATTGATGGGCAAGTACCCTTAACTGTGACCAATTACATTTGAAAAACATGCTCCTCTCGTGGAAAATACTTCCAAAACCTTCCACAATGGGAGTGTGGATTTCTACTGGAATATCGCAATTTGTAGTTAATTTGGAGATGCTGAATTCGACTCAGTTGTTTGTTAAACAGTAATATCATACCATGGCACTCATAAAGATCTGCAAAATGTTCCTAGTGGACAGGGGCGTATCCAGCTTTCTTGGTCAGGAGAGGGGAGAGACAAAATAAAAACTTCGGAGCGAAGACGAACAAAAAGTCCCAGTTGCATTATTTTGCACCGGTATTACCAGTGGATACTGATTGTTGTTTTAAAGCAACTGTATATAATATAAAGTCTTCGAGCTTTATTGGGACAATGTTCGCGCACAAAAAAATTGGCATTTTACACTATTTTGGCCAATGATCTGGGTGAATTTTGGTGGAAACGGGCTCCTTGTCCTTTACCTTCCCGATTTTCTCTTACATTTTTTTGTCAGGGGGGTACTCTGCCCACTAACCCTCTCCCCCAATCAGAGAGATTACACTTCAAATTATGTCAAATTATTGATTACAACAATGTAAAGTTTGTGCAGTGGTGAGTGCTAAATTCAGCGTATGTGGTAAAATCATATCCGAGGAAGATCTTGTGTCCGCGTTTTTGACAGTCAGTGTACTTTAAATTTGCAAAAGGTAAAATAGTAATAACAACTCAAAAGAAAACGTTCAACATCTGTATTTAATACGTCATTTACATGACAAGATGACTTTTTATGCAAATCACAAAATTGACATTATCATCAAATCGGATAGCTGTACTTTTGGCAATGAATAATTATCATTAGTGGCTATATGCCTAAGAATAAAATTTGTACCGTAATAACTACGAAAGGAGCGTGCAACATCTGCATTTAAATACATCATTTACACGATGGGTGGATTTCAAAGAGTATGTGTTACACAAGTTATTTCTGTATTTGGTGGATTTGCACTACTGCCCTCAGTCGGTCAACGTTCAGGTCAACTGACAATGTATCATACGCACTACTCTCTGTTCAATTATTGTTTTTTGAAGATATTTGAAAAAATTAAGAATCATGGTCAAAGTCATCAAAGAAAAGTGTTAGCGCAGCCTAAGACCCAACGTGATTTATACTTTTCAAATTCCAAAGTTCAATTTTCTTTTCAATTTTGGTCTTTTTCAGCGATATTTTTTTAAATAAAAAGCTGTAGAACGTCGGTTACCATAAACATTTTATCAATCCATTTAGTACAATGGGGACGAATGTCATAATAATTAGATAGTATTTTATTCGACCATCCGCATCAGGAAGTATTGTCAGGCAAAATCCAATGGTAAGGTGCTGGGGTAAAAATTTCATCACTAGAATGAGCGTAAAGGATTTCGTTATCTAAATCTATATTATTATTGCAAAAGTTCATTCTACAAATCATATACTCTGAAACTTGCTTGATTTATTATTGTTAATGAGTTATGAACGTTTTACGAAAGTGTTGTTGTTTCATCCATTTTTACAACTCTCAAGAACCACAGGACCTACAAAAGTATATCTGTGGTTTTTGAATTCTTCTATAGGCCTACGCTCGCTTTGAAATGATCAATGCAATATTTGCCAGAGCTCATTACAATTCGCAAGAAGCTATGAACTACCAAATCTCAACAGTTTAAAAAAAGTTGCTAGCCTTAACAAAATGCTTTATAACAAAACATTAACAAAACAGTCAAAGTACTTTAACAAAACATATGTCATGATTCCTTCATACTTTGGATTTCTATAACATAGCCTATGCCAATTAACGAGACTCATATGTCTTTTAATGGATATTGATCGAGCATTCCATACGTATTGGTTTTATGTTTTTCATTTACGTCAAAAACATGTGAAACAAACATATGTCATAATTTCTGCATATTTCGGATTTCTATAGCATAGCTTATGCCAAGTAACTCAATTGAATCTCTTTAACCTTATCAACCTCTAATCGCACTTTTTCATTTTATGCTCCTCATGTCTGCATTTTTGCACTTCACACGAACATTCCTCGTAATCTCTAGAGTGGAGCTACGGAATATTCTAATCTCCTGCACACCGACATCGCCTGGCTAATAATTATTTGATGCAGCAGTGATATTCAAATAAATACACGGGATCGATACACGTGAATTGCTATGCACGATTTTGATATCAGACGAAAATCTTCGGATACCGGGTTGGAAAATGATGAATATCTCCCGTAAATGATTTTTTCTCAAGAAACCAGATGTGGTCTCATACACTTGAAAATACGTGTTGAACAGATATGATAGTCGTTAGTTTGCGCTTTGAAGAAAGGCCATGCGTCTTGAACTGAAAATCTGACCAAAATTCTAATTTTATATTGCGTTGGTCCTGTATATAGCTGCACTCACTACAGTGGAGGCAGTATGACCTTTTGACCCAATGTCGTATACAAGCTTACTCACACAGCGAGAAATCAATTACCCCGCTATTGTCAGTAGCCTTAGTCAGGTCACTTGGCTACTGCCTCTCATATTAAAGGTCGGAAGAAAATTGCCATGCGTGGCTGTGGATTCAACCTACCATGGCGATTTCTACCATGAAGATATAGGGACGATGACCCTGTGTCCTGTATAAAATTGAAAAAGCAGTATCCACCCGGTATATCCATTGTAATTTATTTTGTATTATGTTCTTTATATTATTCTATGAATATAGTTTTGTTATTTTTGCTCCGAGATTACTGTTTTTCTTTTCTTTGTGTTGGTTTATGCGCTCTTGATATAATATGTATTCAGGGAACACCCCTACTCTGCGGGCCAACAATTGTAAATAGAAGCTTTTTGTTTTGGTTAAAAGTCATTGTAGCATAATACTAGTATTACATAATGCAAAAATTGCATATCTGTTAATTGGGCTTACTCTTTTACACGTGGACTGCATTGTGACTGCTTTCTGATGTGAAACAGGGTGTTTATTATTCATGAATATTTTCAAAGAGGTAGCTATATGAATGTGCAACGTCACTGGCAAACAATCGAATTATTCATTTTAATAACAACCCTAGTGTCACAGAAAAATTTCTTTTGGTCAGACTTCTTTTGATAAATTCTCCACTTAATCACCAGGAAAACAAAATAAATAAAAGAATATCTAAACTTTTTAGAAGCAAAATACACACCTACTATAATTGGTGAATCAAAACACCAATAGTGTAAAACTTTTGCACTCTTGCGAGCACTGGCCCACAAAATAGCAAAACACACCTTTACTTGGGGCTTTAATAGTTAAATTTTTCGCGCGACATATAACATCTATTAGTCGTTAGTCATATTACATCTAGCTAAATACCCACAACCCTCATCTGGCTACAAACATAATCTTCCTTCATTACCACACTGTACTTCATTACTATAGCATTGGTGCCTTCCACAACTCCCTCATTGTAGCCAGTGGCGTAACTAGGGTTGGTAGCGCCCGGGGCAACAAACAAAATTGGCGCCCCTACTCCCCACCGAGAATATCTTAGACGCGGACAGTGGAGTAGCTAGGAGTTGTGGCGCCCAGGGTTAAGGATACATAATGCCCCCCATTTATGAAACAATTGCGCGCGGAGCACGCGAAATTTTGGACAAATAAGGCCTATCATTAATTAATTTTGGTTACTAAAAGTTGAAATGTTCTTTCAATTGATTTTTGTGCTGAAATGCGCGGAAAGCGCGCGAAAAGTTTGACTTTCATCGCTTGGAGGGGCGCAGAATCGATGCTGAATTGGTCAATTTGGCGCCCCCTAATTGTGGCGCCCGGGGCACGTTGCCCCCTTCCCCCTCCTAGTTACGCCACTGGTAACCTTTCCAAGACTCTGGTCCACCGTTCCATTAACTTTCTGTATACAAATATCGAATGTTGAGTAAAACGGTAAGAATATTTTCACGAGGTGAAATAATATAGACTGTTTTATTCAACAAGTCTTCACCGAATTAATATTCTTTCCATTGAAGCATTACCCTTAAAGGCCTATGATTGAATGAAAAGCAATTAAATACATTATTTAATATTTATATTGATTACTATGAGTTATTGTTGTTATTGTTTGAAATGTATTTTTTGTCTTTTATATGAACGCACCGCCAATTTAGACGTGTGCCGCTGATTCAAAAGCGTCTGTTCAAATAAATAAATAAATAAATAAAAATAAATAAATATTGTTTTATATAACTCATATATAACTTTTTCTCTCCCACTTAATCACCAGAAAGTCAAAGTAATTTTAATGTAAAATTTAAAGTACAGCGTTCCGATTTGATGAGAATGTCAGTATTTTTTGATATCTTATGATGCTGTTTCATTTATCTCAGAATTGTCAACTATAAATTGGCAAGACATTTATCTATTACTGTCTGTTCAATTAGCTTAGATTCTTGTACATGGTGTAACAATAAAATTTATACAATTGCATTTTGACTTCTCAGGAAAAAACTGAAAGACGGTTATGGCACAAATGTTATATGCAATACAGTTAGTACTATCTTGGCTAAAAGAAGACGTTTAGTTGGTATCTTTACTAGCTGGGGTTCAAAAGTTAGATCCGATTAATTAAATCGTCCAGAAAACGTGTTGGGCCACTTTTGCCATGTTTGCGCATAATAAGTTTGAACCGCGTATGCTAAATCATGTATTAAACATCAAAGAACTGACACAAAAGAATTATAAGTGGTGTTTCTTCATATAATTGATATGAACTTAATATGACATTGACATGTAATATGATATGATATGATATTTCTTTAATATGATATTTCTTTAAAATCTATAAATAAAGTATTTTCTCATATCCCTGAGATATCATTGGTAAAAATGAGAACAGTTTTTGCATCTACAAGTACAAAACAAGTTCAGTTGTCCTTCTAGCTATTCTGGGGCGACCATTGCCAGCATTTCTGTTGGTACTCTTAACAAATTCTACACACTTCTCATAGTTATACGTAATTGTATGCCTTGATGGAAGACGTATGTTTGGAAAATGAGCTATATAGAATCTTATGGTTTCTGCTTGACTCCATGTGCTACCGAATGAAGGTTGAAGATGTTGAGCTGCAGCCACGATTCCTAGTAAACGAGGTTGTTATGTCAGTGCTTAGTTGTGACTTTCAAAAACTCAAGGAGATATTCTATTATGTAATAATTTCTACCACTTCGAATACCCCATTGTTTAAACACAGACCCTAGAAGAGCGCCAACTATTTGGTCCATGGTTCAACTCTATTCAGTCACTTGTCATACTGATACAAAAGTGGCCCAAGCGGTTTTAAGACTAGTTTACATAATTATCCCCGCAAATGTGACCGTACAGCACGAATGAGCCGTAAATGTCCTCAATTGTATTCTGAGTTACAGTGTAAAATGGGCATGAAGGTCATATTCATAGGTATTTCAATTTGGTGCTACGTGTATCTCATTAAATGAGGTACACGTAGCACCAAATTGAGGTACCTATGAATACGACCTTCATGCCCATTTTACACTGTAACTCAGAATACAATTGAGGACATTTACGGCTCATTCGTGCTGTACGGTCACAAATATCTTATACACGGTTTTATTGATTCATTTTGGGCTTATCAAAAGTTAGAAGTCGTCAAAAATGGCAACATCCATTGATAGCAATGGTTGAGTAAACATTGTCTAAACACTAGATAAAAAGACAGCTTTGTACTGCAGAGAAGATGTGAGGAAAAGGAGATAGATCCAGCTATCCTCAAACAAAATATGTGTGCTGCCGCTCATTCAAAAGTAATCACGCTATTCAGGTTTAACAATAAAATACAATAAAGGGGTTCGAACCCATGATGGGTGTGATACACAACTTGCTGCTTAATAGTTTTAGGGAAAGGTCAGTGTCTGTATATCATCGTACTATGCATACCATGCATACAGACCCTAACATCCAGTTATATTTCAAATAAAATATGACCGAAGTTCCATGGCAAATTATAATTTCTGACGCTTGTTGACTCTTTCAACCTCTACGATTTATGATACAGACTATTTTCAATTATCAAAATATCTTTATTAGGTTTGCAGGAATTGACAGGAAAATACATACGACAATGAAATAAACATGATCAACAATCATCCCTTTTCTAACAAAATCCTAAAACACTCTCCCTAAATAATTATAATTCGAAATAATAACACCTATTCATTTATTCATTATAAACCTCTCGCAAACTGGAATGTGTATGTGGTGAATTGTAATTTTAATAACCGATATATGCTAAGGAAACAAACAGGTACTATAATATTATTCAAAATCAAGAATAATATCAAACAAATCCTCCTACTCGAACAGTACACTTAATTTAGGCCCGGATTTAGGCCTGCATTATGATTATAGACCTAAGGTAAAAATACTTGAAGAGATAACAAGAAACCTTTCGTGCTTGGCCACTGTTAATCATGTTAATCGGGAAGTGACCTCTTGAAATGATATCATCACACTGATCAGACTGATCTTTATGTTACAGTGCGGCCCACATACAATGTTCAACACAAAGTGAACGATGTTATAACTTGGCGGGCTAACAAACCAACACCACCAAATTCGACTGACGTGTGTACAACGTGAGAAGCTATGAGGAAATTGAACACTCGTTGTCTGATCATGCATGTGTTTATGGTTCGGATAGCGGTTACTTAGCAGCTCTCGTTCCGCTTGGGTTTTTTGAATACACTCTATATATAGTCATCAATATGTCGTTTCCAGTCCCTGGCTGAACTATTGGTAACTACTGATAACCGCGAAATATGGATATCCAACTAGTTTGCCCCTCGAAGCTGTAAAAAACCACTCATCGCGAAATATGGATATCCAACTAGTTTGCCTTCTGCAGGGCTACAAAGAACCACAAACCGCGAAATATGGATATCCAACAAGTTTGTCCCGCAGGGCTACAAAGAACTGCTAACCGCGAAATATGGATATCCAACTAGTTTGCCCTCGAAGCTTCAAAAACCACTCATCGCGAAATATGGATATCCAACTAGTTTGCCCCGCCGGGCTACAAAGAACCATTAACCGCAAAATATGGATATCCAACTTCTTCGCCTCGCATGGCTACAAAGAACCACTTACCGCGCAATATCTTTTTACCTCAAAAAAGAATTAATATCTACCAAAAACGTTTCAAAACGTAAAAGGGGCCAAGTTTAAAAATCTTTCCTGTGTGGCTTTTCACCCTTTTTAAAACTTGGTCCCATTTATGAAAGTTTCTAAAGACCCATACGAAGTCATCTTTAGGCTACTTGTTTGTTTTCTTAGTTGTCAGTGTTCATTTTGTAGAGTAAATTAATTAATGTTCGTGCTTGATTGAAGTTTTTCCGTAAAGACGTTATAATGTATTTTGATTTAAGCAAAAGTAGCAAATACTCACTTTGTTAAATTCTTCTTCGTCTTGCGCGATTCTGCGCCTTATGTACAGATGTAGGGCCTATAATATGTAACAGGTTGACAGACAGTCAATTTGCTAAGTATATATAATACTCTATACTACTCTTTATGAACACGCAATATAATGAAACATAAACCTTCAAATGTTTTTGATAATACATAGCCTACGTCATATTGCACCGCTTTCGAACAGTCTTAAACCTAATTGTTGCATGTATAAATTAGGACTCATTCTTCATGTTATTACGGTACTACTTTACTGAATGGGACCAAGTTTTAAAAAGGGTGAAAAGCCACACAGGAAAGATTTTTTAAACTTGGCCCCTTTTTACGTTTTGAAACGTTTTTTGGTACATTTGATATACCATAAACGGCAAAAAGTCGACTTGCCAAAGATTTTTTACTACTTCAAATGAGATCAAATAGGAATAGGAATAGACCAATTAATGCTAGTAGGTTTGTCCTGTGTTGCGTACCATATAATAGACCTATAATGCTAAGTATGTCCTGTGTGGCATGCCATATAATATACTTTATGCTCTCGAAGTTCTCGCAAAAGCATGCTGGGAAAAAATTGCCCTGGTTGAAATAATAACTAATTCATAGCCAAATAAAAATTATGCCATAATTATTGTTATGCTGAGTTTGCTTCATTTTAAGGTGGCGGTTGAGGTCCTTCATGGGCTATTGGACGTTGATATCAACTTCATGACTCAAGAAGACACTAGCAATGGCTCTATTACCTCATGAAGAATGAAGACAGGGATCGAACGGTAGGTAACATTTGCCCACCCTGTAAATTATTTTGCCCTCCCATTAAATTCACTTGCCCATTGCCCCAAAATGCCCACCCAGGTAAGTATTTTGCCTACAAAAAATTGGGCACCATTATAATAATTACCATAAAACTATAATAGTAGCAGGATGCATCTTTTGAAAGTAACTTGCTTTTTTGAAATGATGGTTTTAGGTGCAATTTTCGAGCAGTAATAAATATCACAGAGTACATGATTCGACACATCTGAGAGAGAGGGGTTAGTCAGACCAGACGGTCTAATCATAGTAGGTATTATAGAAGGAGAATTCACGAACCCAGTTCCCTTTGTACTATGATCGTTATGAGTCGATACTGAGCAATCAGGTATGAATGGTGCACTATCGATTTGCTAAGCTTCTTATCTATTGAGCTTGGCCGGTTATGAACCACCGTTATTGCGACTTCTAAGCAGAATGACGTCATTTTTAACCACAAAGCATTGTGGCCGTGACCATAAACAAAGGAAAACAATTTACTTCCGGTAATTTTATAACGCCAATATTTCTTATGGCCAAGCTTGGCGGATCATAGAAACAACATTGCCAGTCTTGGAAAAGCTTTCCAAATCATTTCCACTGGTTTAAAAGTCCCGCAGACACCCGCCAGTATTACTAATCATGATCAGAAAAAATACATAAATTCACCGTAACTTTGGAAGGAAATGAGGGAATTCGATCAGGTTTTCGCTAGTAAATCAACTTGAACTCGGAAACACAATGACGCAATCGAAGATCATGTGACCGATGCAAAAGGGCACTAATACCATCCATTTCCGGTACGGGTCACCTGGGGGTCTGTTTAAATTACATTTTAAAATATATAGATGATCGATATTGTCGCATAACGATCATAAACATCAAAGGCAGTGTTTGAGGGACTGCACTGATTAAATCCATTCAAGTGATGACTCGCGTTGAATAGCGTAATCGGCTTAACCCTATTGAGTGGATTAGGATATTTCTGTGGAACCTCCTTCTATAATACCTACTATGGTCTAATTATATAAAGCATATTCTGGTTTACCCTGCGCACTCTGTGTTTTAGGTGCAATTCTGGTTTACCCTACACAACCTGTGTTTAAGGGTTAGTGTTAGGATTAGGGTTAGGGCAGAATTATTCTTTAAAATTGTAAAAATGTTACCAAATGTATTTCTGTACAAAAGTATTTCGACACGTATATAAAAGCATGTAGAAAACAAAATGGCCGCCAATGGTCTTATCTAGACCTAAGATACATTTGCTTGAATCGTGACGTAATTCCACTCGCCCTTCCCATAATTAATTCAACTTCCCTGGTAATATGACTCAGAAATGATGTGAAGATCCACGAACCAGTTATCTGATTACTAGAAATTAAACCAAACACATGGCCAATGGATCTTCCTTCTGAGACGGGGAAAGACTCAAACAGAAACAAACGGAGAGCAAAATATAACTTTACAAATAAACTTTAATTTCTCATCAACAAAGTGATCACAACAATATAATAGATGAGTGAAATATTCTTAGCTCCTTCCCCGGCAACGGCTGGCTGACAACTACACAGAATAATAGTCCAGGGTAATTGAGGAGATGGAGCCGCGGAGCGATATATTTAAATTAGCTATGGAAAGCAAATAGCGTCATAACACACGCCCTGCCTTTCTTGAATTGGCGCCTGACAATTCTAATTTAATAATATAACTTTTTAAAATAGCAATTTGAATTGATTCAACATATGATTTAAAATTAATTATATCTTTTTAACATAAACTTTAACATCAGACATAACATTCATCAAGTAACTGCATGACTAATAATTAACTGCATCTTTTTTTAATCTGAAACATTTAACTCCAAAACACGATTGGATGGGGTGAAAATTATTGTGTTTTTTAAAACAACATCTTTTAAAACTCTGAAGCTCGTACAGCAGACAAGGAAAAGGGGAAAAGGGGATGACAAACTAACACAATTCTGAAAGACATCGACCAAGACCTTGCACAATCCCCAAACTGGGCATTTACAATGTCAAGTTCCATGTGTTTCAGAAAGTGCGAAGATCTTACTCTACACCTTAAACTACACCTTAAAATTAACCCTAGAGTTCATAATCTTGAATCGCTGAATCCCTGGCCAGTAGATCCACCGCTGTCGACTTGAACCCATTCGCTGCACTGTACTTGACGCTGATCTTGACGTTGGACTTGACACTTGCGTGATGAACTCGACACTCAATTTGTCGGTGTGATTCAGATCATGTTTTCCATAAAATTTTAAACATGACGTTATAAAAATTGCTTTTTGCAATTAGACGATAACTGATGACGGATGTCAATATAAATAACAAAATAATTGAATTCTTCATATAAGTGCAGTTTTCCATGCACCAACATTATAAAATAAGACGCAGTTCCTCCCGTAGATACAGTACTTGACAAACACGACGAAACAATTCCACACGACGAAATTGTACTTAGACATTCAGCGCTGAAGACCAATACCTTGATAATATTTGATTCAGAATATAACGGGCTTACATGAAAATCGTATGCAAAGTTTACGTACTACTTTGCATGAAATGAATGTCATGTATCAGGTCACAGTTAAAAACCCGTATCATTATTTTTATTTCTGAATCAAATCTTATTCTGGAATCACAATTATTGTACTGACGAAAATTCACAATCATTTCAGAATCACACATATTGCATACCAACTGGAACAAAATTCTTCTGTGTCAAGTTCAAATCCAAATACACCTATTGTTCAGATGATTGAC